>NW_024424119.1:24051830-24157945 GCF_017311325.1 Ursus maritimus
TTTTTTTTTTTTTTTTTTAAGATTTTATTTATTAATTTGACAGAGAGAGACAGCGAGAGAGGGAACACAAGCAAGGGGAGTGTGAGAGGGAGAAGCAGGCTTCCTGATGAGCAGGGAGCCTGATGCAGGGCTCGATGCGGGGCTCGATCACAGGACCCTGGGATCATGCCCTGATCCGAAGGCAGATGCTTAATGGCTGAGCCACCCAGGCGCCCTGGCAGAAAGAATTCTTAAGAGGAGAGGAGGCCTTGGGGCTCCTGGCAGCCACCGTTGAAAGAACATGTGACCCTTGATCTCAGGATCATGAGTTTGAGCCCCATGTTGGGTATAGAGATTACTTAAATAAATAAACTTAAAAAAAAAACAAAAAGGAGGAGAGGAGGCCTCAAGGTACCAATAGACAAGAGGAGGCGAGGGGCCTGGCTCAACCTACTAGAAAGTTAGCATGAGTGGTAGAAAATATGGCTACCTGGGAGGGGCAAAGCCTAGTGTAGATGCCTCAAAAGCCAGTGGAGAAGTTTAAGTTGATGCAAAAGAACTTAAAATTAGGTCCCAAATTGTAAGGAAATATCATAGGCCTGGGAGTCAGGATACCTGGGTGCTAGTCTAGGCCATGCCAACCTCCAGCTGGGTAATGGCCAAGCCTATTTACCTTTCTGGGATTCTGCTTGCATAAACAGATATGGGCAAAAATGACTTTCTCAATCTACTTCACAAGGTGGTTCAGGTGCTTTGGAAACATCTTTTCATCTACCTTAGAAAGGAATTTATAATAAGGATAATTGCATCCATAAACTTCACATTCTAAAGAAAATGTATTCTGACCATAGGACAGGTAGAATGGAGAGTTCATACCTAACTGAAGGAAAGAAAAGGATGCATGAAGAAGGTGGCATTTTTGTGATAGGCTTGAAAGACAGGAAAAACGAGCAAACACATATTAACAGAAAAGTAGGAGAGTTGCTGCTCATTCTACAGTGGATTTTTAGGCATGTTTATATTACACACACATAATAGAGCCGTGTTTATTGCAGAGTGTTGTTCCTGGCTCCTACTTTAGTGTGGCATTTTGCAGAGAGCAACATGTCTTCCAGTGCCCTGGCCTCTGGCCCAGTTTAAGAACCGTTTCCACAGGGAACGGAAGGCAATGAAGCCCAGAGATAGAAGCATGTTCACGCTCCCAGCCCAAAGGCCCTGGTTCTTCCCTGTGAAGCCACAGGTAATATTAAGTCTAACCGTTCTTCCTTTCTTAATTCCAGTCTTTAGGCATTTGAAAACCTTAAAGTACTTTCCCTGTAACAATTTTTTCCCCAGGCTGAACAGTCTCAGTTCTACCAACTGTGCTTACATGGTGAGGTTTTGACTCCTTCCTTCATTCCAGTCATTTCCCCTCTTGAATAATGGCATCAGCATAGAACACAGGACTTTGGATAGCACTAACCTATCACCTCCAAGGACCTGAACTCCTAGGACCTGAATGCAGCTCAACAGCACATTAGCTCTGCTCATGGCTATGTCACATGGTAGACTTACGAGAAGTTTTCTGTCCACATAAGCACTAGCTCTCTGAAGGTCTACCCTAGCCTACCCCATCACACAGCTTCACCTAGATTTAAATTCCATACTGCTGAAGTCAGCCAGCTACCTCTCTGAGAGTAAGAATCAATTACATACATGTGGCATAGTTTCTAATCAATATGAAGCCACCATTTCACTAGCACCAGTGGACCCTTACCTGTACTAGCAGCCAGCCTAGCCCAAGATGTGATTCCAGGCTCTTGTCTTGATTCTACAGTGCTAAGGCAAAGGTCTGCCCTATATCAGATGTATCATTTTTTTTTAAGATTTTATTTATTTATTCAACAGAGATAGAGACAGCCAGCGAGAGAGGGAACACAAGCAGGGGGAGTGGGAGAGGAAGAAGCAGGCTCATAGCAGAGGAGCCTGATGTGGGGCTCGATCCCATAACGCCGGGATCACGCCCTGAGCCGAAGGCAGACGCTTAACCGCTGTGCCACCCAGGCGCCCCTATATCAGATGTATCTTGAGTTCAATATAACAATAGGTACAGCTACTAAATATGATCATGAAAACTCAACTGATAATAACAGAAGTACAATATCACAGTATGGATAGCGGCTACACCACAGTAATCTACGCCAGTCAGATCGCATGGAGAGGTCTAGTTCCAGGGGTGAAAAACTCAAAAAATCCACGACAGCAGCCAGGATAACTGGAGATTTGGAAACCAGTCTCTGGGAAAATGATAGAAGGAAAATGCAGGGCTTGGTTAGCCTGGGAGGAAAAGAATGCTAAGGCTGTAGAGTACACAGTAGGGACTTTCTTCTCCAGTAACTGCTGGCTTCAGGGTCTCCTCTTGCAGCCTATTCGTTCTCCTTGATCCTTTAGTCAAGGGCTTATAGTGTCATCGAAGTGTGGCCAGCCACTTATGTGGTACTTATGAAGTCTCTTCCTCAATCTGTCTCCTTTTCCCTCCTACTCACTCAGCACAGTCCAGGTGACTTCCTCTTGCCTGGCCTATTTCCAAAGGATTATTAAATTTATATGAAGTCAACACTTCAAAAATCCATGCTGAATATGAGGGTAGGAAAGATCAGTTTTCTCCATTCATTTCTTAAAGAGCCATATCATAAGACTCCAGCCCCTCTGCGAAACAGATTGCTGAGCTGCCTAACATCTCCAAGATTCCTCCTTTCCTGTGTTCTTTGCCTAGGATAACTATGATGACTCAGGGCTCAGGGCTGCCAGGATGGCAAGCAGAAATGATGTTTCCCCTGCTGAAGACCATGGCAGACATGGAAAATCAACCACGTCACTCTTTCTCACTGAACCAGGACTCTGCCTCAGAATCCACCTTAACACAAGCTCCAGGTAGCCACTACTGATCAATGGGCATTGGCATAAAGGGTGAAACCTGCCTACCATTCATGCTTTATATAGCCCACGGAGTAGGGAGTGTGAAATGATTATGTGGGGGCACGTTTAATGGTACTACAGAGGAAGTGTTGAGGCACCTACCTAATCAGGGAACCATTTTTTCAGCTTAAATCCCAGTTGAGATGGGATTCCTTCTGATGAGAGATTTCCTTCTGATGACTATAATCTTTGTATTCTCTCCTGTGTAGCAGAACACAAAAGGGTAGAGCACAGCCCACAGCTACAAAGGAGAAACAGAACTGAGGCAAGCAGCAGCCACACAAAGATTCAAAGTAAAGTACTAAATGGGTAAAGTGTACAGTATATGAATTATATCTCAATGTCTCAATGAAACTGTCAAAAAAAGGTTAATGGTAAAAATAGTGGCTTCACCAGACCAACATTTAGTAGAGGGAGGGACTTGAAAGAAAGTAAAATCCCTTTAACATTATCATGAGAAAAACTAAGCATTAGGTATTTGCTTTTGCATTGACCAAAGTTCACTACTGATGGCAATACTGGACCCTGACACAAAGCAACAACATCTTCTGACAGAGTAGCATGGGGCAAAGTGGTGTAGATTATAAAAGAGGCTCAAAGGAACTGGAAAGACTATAAATCTAGACTGAATCAGAAGAGAGACTAATTTCTTTTTTTTTAATTAATTTATTTATTTGCGAGAGAAAGAGAGAGCAGGGGGAGCAGCAGAGGGGAAGGGAGACGGAGAGGGTAAGAATCTCAAGCAGACTGGGCACTGAGCATGAAGCCCCACGTGGGGGTTGATCTCACGACCCTGAGGTCATGACCTGAGCTGAAACCAAGAGTTAGATGCTTAACCGACTGAGCCACCCAGAGACTAATTTCTAAGACAGTTTCCCAAAGAATATTCCATTAACCACATTGGTTCTGTAACATGTAATAGATGTAACATGAAAAAAATGTCCCATAGTTACACAAGCTTGTGAAACACTGGGTTAAACAAAGCTGGAAAGGTTTCTTTATTGCAGGACTTCTCAGAGCCTTTAAAATACTAGTAAACATTGTGATGGGATAGAATGTTTAGTGTTTCCCAAAGGAATTTGTCTATAAATCATTTTTATTCCCCCATAAAGTATCTCAAAGGATCAATGTTTCTAAGAATTATACCAAAGGAAATGCTGGTCTAAGCCATGCTTGGCTGAGGGCTTCACCAATTCCTTTACAAAGATAAAATTGGAAATTAATATGGGGAACTATAAATCATTTATAATTTGTACATAATTATGTTTAAGTTAACTACATAGTAAAATACATATGGTTCTCACTCCATGATTTAGATGCAGTTAATTCAATAAATCTTAAAGTACCCCTTTAGGTATTGTTTTAAATAGATAGATAGATGGGGTAGACTCTGGTTATGACAGTCAAGGGTCTTGTGATGAAAACAGGCAAAACCAGGCCAGGTACCGCAGTAGCCGGACTCACTTCTTCCTGGGTGTGGCCGGCTGTCATAGTTACACTCCTCAGGGCTAGAATGGTCAAACATGCTTTGTGGCCATTAGTTCCACGTTATGCGTGCACATACATCATCATCATCACAGAAACTTAAAACTGACCCTCAAGAACCACAACCAATTAATCCTCAGTTTGACATCACTGACTAACAACAATAACAAATGCAAGTACGTATCCGTTTGAACTGGCTCCTAAGAATGTAAGACCTAGAGTGAACTCCTACTGGCGCCTGTCTACAAGTCCCCAGGCCAGACCTCCTGGGCCTCCTTTCTAGTGGAATTCCCTACTCCAGAGTCTCTCTCTAGAGCCCAGGAATTCACTTGGCTGCCCCACAGTGAAGCCTTTGGGTCATGTGCCAATTTCTGAACTCCAAAGCAGAGCCAGATCCAAAGCTGGTCCCAGCTCTGCCTCCTTCCTTCCTTCCTTTCTCTGGCCCAGATGGCCACATTCCCACTAGAGTTTCCTTAGGAAACAATGACTTGAGAGCCTGCTTGGCCACACCTCTTGCCTTCTTCAGCCAGCATCTCTGGGTATCTGCTGTTGCCTGATTCTCCCCTTCCTGTCCCCTCTCCTCTTCCTGTACCCGTTCTCCCAGGGTCTACTGGAAGGCATGAAGCAGCTAAGCCCAAGAAGCTGAGTCTCCATGGGGCACCTGGGTGGCTCAGTTGTGCGTCTGCCTTCGGCTCAGGGCCTAATCCCAGGGTCCTGGGATCGAGCCGTGCATCGGGCTCTTCCTCTGGGAGGCTGCTTCTTCCTCTCACACTCCCCCAGCTTGTATTCCCTCTCTCGCTGGCTGTCTCTCTCTCTCTGTCAAATAAATAAATAAAAAATCTTAAAAAAAAAAAAAAGAAGAAGAAGAAGCTGAGTCTCCTATATCCTTCCTAGACACAAGGCTCCATCTGCCCTTTCAAGAAGGGGAGCTAGTCCCTGAGGTGAATCAGATTTAAGTGAAGAATGCTCTGGTTTCCATTTTTTTTTCTTTCTTCCTGTCTTCCTTTCTTCCTTTCTTTTTTTCTTCTTCCCTCCCTCCCTCCTTCCCTTCCTCCCTTTCTTTCTTTTTAAAAAATTTATTTATTTATTTGAGAGAGAGAGAGTGTGTACGCATGTGGGGGCAGAAGGAGAGAGATTGAGAATCTCAAGCAGGGGCGCCTGGGTGGCGTAGTCGTTAAGCGTCTGCCTTTGGCTCACGGCGCAATCCCGGTGTTATGGGATGGAGCCCCACATCAGGCTCCTCCGCTATGAGCCTGCTTCTTCCTCTCCCACTCCCCCTACTTGTGTTCCCTCTCTCGCTGGCTGTCTCTATCGCTGTCAAATAAATAAATAAAATCTTAAAAAAAAAATCTTTCTATAAACATCCATTCCTTTAAAAAAAAAAAAAAAATCTCAAGCAGAGCACAGAGCCCCACACAGGGCTCGATCTCTCGACCCTGAGATCATGACCTAAGCCGAAATCAAGAGGTGGACCCTTAACTGATTGAGCCACCCAGGCACCCCTCTGTTTTCCATTTCTTTTCACTCTGAGCAATAGTCGGTCAAAAGCAGCAGGCAGCTGGGGGCTGGAAATGATTCAGCCTGACATCCAGCTACCCACTGAAGCACCTGCCCACAAAGGCTACACTTGGAGCGTTTAAGACAAGTCACCTCTAAGCAATCTCACTCCAGAAGCATGCTCCCTTGGCATACGTTGCCTGGAAGATAGCAGCCTGGAAACTGCTTTTACCCCAAGTGCAGCTTTCCAAGCTGGTGTCAGAGAAGGCAGGTATATGTCCTTTTCTATTCTGACTCTTGCAGGTGGAGCAGTAACTCACATATCTATTCTAAAAGAAATCAATGAGGGGTGGCGGGGCGACTCTGTTGGGTGAGCATCTGGCTCTTGATTTCGGCTCCGGTTGTGATCTCGGGGTCATGGGATTGAGCCCTGTGTTAGGCTCAGCACAGAGTCTCCTTCTTCTGTTCCTCCCTCCGTGCACATTTTCTCTCTCAAATAAATAAATGAATCAAATCTTTACAGAAAAAAAAAAGAAAAGAAATCAGTACAAGAGCCCAGCTCAACCAATTAGAGAGAAAACCATTATAAGCTTAATCAGGATGATGGTAAAAGGCCAGGCCAGAAACTGCAACATAAAACACTCTCTCAGCCAACAAAGGATCTTATTTTTTCTTCAACAAAGTGCTGCTGGGAAACAACAACAACAACAACAACAACAACAAAACACCATGGCTCCTTGCTGCCACCAATTCACTTGCATTTATCAAAGCAGGTTACAGGGAAAAAGTATTCACTGGCAGGTAAGCACATTTCTCAGTATCCTTTTTGAGGCTGTGGGGGCCAGTATCACTCTGGTCTTTGGCTTTCCAGGACTCTTGAGTCCCTCGTAACCCCAAGAATGCAGTTTCAACAGCAGAGCAAAGGAAAAACAGCAGCTTTCTCCCATATAATCAGTCTCTGAAGACAAGAGTTATACAGACCGCTCCCCCTCAATTTCCTGGGGTGGTGATGGTGCCTCTTGCCTTCCAGATATCTAGGCTGGAAACCTGGAAGTCATCCTTGCCTCCCTCCCTCTCCATGAGACCTCTAAACAGGTACCATATCCTCTTACTGCACTGTATTAGTATCTGTATATGGGTCCCTCCTCTCTTGCTGCTTTAGTGTAGGCTTTCATCATCTCTTGCCTGGAGTTGTACCGTACCACCTCCATTTTAGTTTTCCAACCTCCAATCTCACCTTCTCCCATCTCTCATCCACTCCTGGAGCGATAGTCCTAAACTCAAATTTGATCATGTCATTCCTTTAAACCCTTCATTCATTCAAATGTGCCCTTTTGTTTCTTCCTCCATGCTCTTTGGCTGGAACGCTTGCCCTCACCACATCTTATTGGTCTGCCAAGTTGCTAGTCTTCTTCTAAGCACCAGTTCGGTGGCAGTGTCACCTCTGTGAAGCCTTCCCTGATCATTTGACGAGAGCACTTCCTGTTTTCCTTTGGCCCTGCTTGACCTGGTTCTTACCTTGTGCAGTGCTCACTACCTGCAGCACCTCAATCCATCCTGACTGTGTGTATCCGAGAAGCAAGCAAGATTCTGTGTTATCAAGCCCGGCACAACATCTGGCAGAAAGTAGGTTCTTCGTGTTTGTTGACTAAAGAGAGGAGTAGTAAAGGAGAAGGGGGAAACCTGAGAAAACCTGATCCTCGCTTTGCAATATAGGAAAAGAGAGAAGGATGTGCCTCTTCCCAGAACCTGAGAAATACTACTAGGTTGTAAGCCACATGGACCCACTAGGAGAATCTACCCTTAAACTGAAAAGTCATCTGACTACAAGAAGGCAACTTAAGGCTCCCAGACCACAGAATACACATAGGTCAATTTTTCACAGTGCCTTCCTGCTATCTTTACAACGTTCTGCCACTTTCAGGGGCTACTATGGCCTACTCACCAAATTACCGTCTTGACCATCCCCATCTCTGAACGTCAAGAGGCAGGAGTCTGAGACAGCTTTCCAAACTCATGCGGTCAAGGGTCAAAACTTCAGCATTGCTCATCTTCTCCCAAGGGAGGTGTCACTATTTCTCAGGAGCACCCTCCATTGATTTCCACTCTTTCCTGACATGTATCTAAAAGCTTCCTGCAGCTGTCTGAGCCCATCCTTTTCCTGGCTACCTATTAGAGAAATCTCACTTGTCTCTATCCTTAAAGTACCCGGAAATGAGCATATGCTCGTGAACTAAACAAATGAGTTAACGGATAATATGGGTTTCAAGGAGGACAGACTAGCATTTCTTTCAGGCCTACAGAGACCCCATCTGGTGCGATACGCTTTTTTTTTTTTCCTGGTCTCTTAGGTCTCTGAGAGAGCACAGGAGGTAAGATTTTTGCCTGACATAATTAAGTCCTTAAAAGCTCCATTTGTTTTTTTTGTTTGTTTGTTTCTTGTTTTGTTTTTTCGACAAATCTCTTCCTCTCCAATTGCAGCCAAAGAGAAGACATAAGACTGAGGCTGCACCCATCAGCCCAACAGACAAATAGGGCCAGAGAGCCTATCCCTGCTACTCACACAAACAACAGCCCAAATTTAATCCAACAGTTCAACAGAGAGACTTGGACATCTGGGAGCTTCCCTAGATCAGTGAGGTGCATGTGTGGCTTGGACACAGAACTGAGTATAAGGTATGCCTATTCCTGGCAGTTTCTTTGGGAAAATCTGAGTGCTCAGAAACACTCAGGATTGTCTAGGAGATGAACACAGCAGAGTGGAGCACGGGGACCATGTCTCCAAGAGGAGTTCTCATTCCTTTCATAAGGAGACAGGAAGAGACCCTGGGGAGCTCTCAGTGATAGGCCCAGGCCTGGTTCAGCTGCTGAGATGCAGCCAGGCCAATTAAATAATTGCGATGGGCAAAGAAGGGAAGCCACTCCTTTCAGGCAAAGTCCCATCCCAGACAGGAGGCTCCATGCAGCTGTGGCAACAGCAGCAGCAACAACAGGGCAGGGATCTCTTCCTCTTCCTCCCACTAGCTGAGAACTAATGCTTAAATTAGCACCTTGGAAACACCCAGATCTGCCGGCTGTGCCTTCTCTCGCAGCTCCTGCCACTCCCTTAGGCCTCCTTTTCAAGCTTGAGGTTCTCATTCAAGTAAATAAGAAAAGAATAAAAATCTTCTTCCCCTGAAGAGCTTTTCAAGTAAAGAATGCCTTCTCGATTCTTTCCACCACTATGGGCTAGGGAGGGTTATTTAATGATGGAGTCCCTGTGATAGGCCTCCATCAGTGCAGCTCGGTTCAGATGCTGATGCTGGCATTGCTTTGTTTCCATTAGGGCTAAAGGAGACAGCCCCCACTTTGCCTTCAGAGGGGCTCACACCGAAGGACTAAGCAAGCATGAACAATAAACTGCTGCCAAACTGCATCTGTGTTAGTAACTACTGTGTCCCCAATACCTCGTGTAATATCTGGAACAGAGCAGATACAACTTAAATATTTGATGAATGAATTAGCTAAAACAGTGATACCAGCTCCCTATGATAGTCCTTGGAAGACAGAATGAGGAGCTATTGTTTAAATTTTAAAGTTTAAATTGTTTGTGTGAGATAGTTTGTCTTCATTTCATAAATGAGAAAACTGAGTCCAGAGAAGAGGAGAGACTTCCTAGAGGTCTCAATAAATAATGGCAAAAAATGAAATAGGTCACAGCTGAGTCCAAGCCTAGGACCCTAGTTTTTATGGTCTACCCAAATACCTCTAAAGAGTCACTTCGCCCTTCTTTTCTGTGGTATACCATTTTGATTCCTTATGCCCTGAAACAAAGGCTCTTTTGGAAACTCCACACAAAAGTCTGCTGGTCTCAATAATACACAGAGCATTTAAGGAGTTCTGGGGATCCTCTAAACTTCAACTGGGAATAGACTTCAAGAGGCAGAGGTCTACAGGGCAATGTCTATGCCCCCAAATGGAGGGATGACTGTATTGACACACCCAAAAGGCTCTCATCAACCTCAACAAAGTATCCTCTTGCACAGAAGGGCTCCTTTAGCCTTCAAGAAAAGGGTCTGAAGGCAGCCTTTTCTGATAAGTGCTTTCTTGCATGAGCATTTCTATTCCAGAGTCACACAGACCAGAAGCATCTCAGGAGTCTTCTGGGGTCACTAGTCACTCAAACTATCATTGAGAACTTCAGGCAATAACAAAGGCACCAAGGACAACTAAGAAGGCCTTGTGACCCCATACCTTCCCTCCTTTCCTTGGGGAACTATTGCCTACCTTCTTAAGAACCCCAGATGGGAGGCAAGAACCAACTCATTGCTTTCTTCTCCTGACTCACTTGGACTTCCTCCTCCTACTTCATCCACCCTCCCTTTTGATTCTCGATTAGATGCTTAGCACTGGAAGGGCAATCTAGTTTGACAAGCCAGGCTGGAAAGATAATCCAGAAAGGAATGTTCTCTTAAGCCAGGCTAAAGTTCTTCAAGTTCATGGGAGAGACTTCTCATCAGGATTTTTGGGCCCTCAAATATTCCAATGACGGCATCAGGCTAGGAAAAATGTCCATCAGCATCTCTCGCCCCACTTTAATGTTGTATACTTCTGTAACGCTTCATTGTTTGGGCTTCTAGAACTAAGTAGTCATAAAAAGGGGAAAAGGCCACTTATTTCCTCATAGGTGGCTCCCAATGATTCTATCATCCCCCAAAAGGTGTGGCTTAGAGTGGGTCATGGGTCTCTGCCAGGGTCTGTCTGGTCTGCTGTAATGGGTAGGTTACTTGTTCAGGAAGCTACAAAGCACATCTTTATCCAGGGGCCCAAGGGCCCAAGAGTGGAACCTACTCCTCACCTCTCTGCCTAACATAGAAGGAGGAGCCATAGGGAGCCCCAGATCTTCAAGCTTGGAGAGCTCTGCTCGGTTCCAGCAGAGCTCAGAGAATAGGGCATCCACACCTTCACGTTCCTGGCCTGCCCTGTCTCCTTCCAGCTCCCCTTCGGGCTCCAAGGAGGAAGGGAGATGGAAAAGTGAACAGAGCAGGGCACTCCCTCCCTTCCCCCTCTTCCTGTATCAGCTGGCTAGGCCTCCGCGGTGCCTCTCGCCCCGCGGCCCACCGCCGGACGTACAAGCCAGTCAGGTACCACCCCCCCCCCCCGAGCGGTGGGCATGTGCACGGTCTCCCCTAGGGCTGGCCTCGGTCTCCCGCCCTCGCCCTCCCTTTCCATCCCCTCCGCGCCGGCGACGATGACATCATTCCTCCCAGGCTCCGGGACCGCGGACAGGCAGCAGGATGGGCGCCCAGTACTCAGTGCACGTAGGCCGAGGATGCTGGGGGCTCTTCCGAAAGGGTGGGCACAGGCGGCTCCAGCGCGACCCCGCCCCCTCTCCCGTCGGTTCCGGAGCTCTCTCATCCGCGCCCCTCTTTCTCCACCTCCCCGCTGCTCTCTCTCCTCCGCGACTTCGGCTTTAGCACCCCCCCGCCCCGCCGCCTGAGACTGCCTGCGCTCTCCTCAGGAGAAGAACGGAATTCAGGGGTCCCGCACCGACCCCCCTGTCGCCACCGGTCCTCGGCCCCGGCCCCGCGTTCCCATCCGTAACCAACGAACTGGAGGGCTAGCCCCCCCCCCCTCCTCTGCCAGCCTATTCCCAGTCCCTTTTAGCCTAATTGCTTCTGGCCCACAGAAGGCATCACAGGCCTCTAGGGCTAAACGGCTCCTCACCTCTCATCCCAGCCCCCTGGGCCTGCCGATGGCGGTGCCCCATGACAATTCCCTTCCTTTCCCAGCTAAGGGCCTCCAACTAGCGGTGTGCACCATTGTGCCCCAAACGTTCCATCCGACGGCCCTCCCCGTAGCTCCCTTGGCCTGTCTCTGCTGACGGTGCCCTAAGCCTTTACAGGCCTCTTTGCTGTCACCCCGCGTATTCTCCCACGGTTTTCTTGTCCTGCAAGTCCCCCCTCCCCCGGCAATGCGATTTCAAGTCTCCCTTTGCCCCATCCCAAGGCGCTCCCTCCGCAGCCACCAAGGCCTGATTCTCTCCCTCCCCCTCGAGCAGCGCCACCTCCCGGTCCTGGCTTGCCCGCCGCCCGCCCCCTCACCAGCGGCTGCATCTCCGAGTGCGCGGTGGGCACCTGGAACCGGTCGATCTCCTCCATCATGGTGCCGGCGGGCGAGTGGGCCGGGGGCCGGGCGCGGCCAGGGACGCCGACGGGACCGCACGGGGCGGCGGCCCCAGGAGTCGGGTGGGTGGTGCAGACTAGGCCGCCCGGGACTAGTCGGGCGGGCAAGCGTCCGGGCAGAT
The DNA here is from genome assembly GCF_017311325.1 of Ursus maritimus. Lineage (NCBI taxonomy): Eukaryota > Metazoa > Chordata > Mammalia > Carnivora > Ursidae > Ursus > Ursus maritimus. Next base: position 24,064,036 of record NW_024424119.1, read on the forward strand.
GGAGCGGTGGGCGCGGGGCGGGAGGTTCGCTGTCTCGCTGAGGCCGGCGTGGCTCCGTGGGCTTGCCTTAGTGCTACCGCGGCTGTGGCCGGGCAGAGCCGCAGGTCTTGCCTCGCCTCCTCCTCCGCCGCCGCCTCCTGTCAGCAGCTCAGCCACTGCGGTGACTCGGCAACTCCACTTCCGGGTCCGGGACACCGCCTGGATCTGCATTATTCATGAGGAGGCAGTGCCTGGGTGCTCCAGCCCCTCCCATATGCGGGGGGTTCTCAAGCGCGCTGCCGCGGGTCTTATTATTCCTGAGGGGGCGGGTCTTAGTGGAGCCGGAGGTTCCCCGCGCGCCCAGCCCCGCCTCTCCCTCAAGCCGGGAGGGGGCGTCAGCGGCGCCTGCGCCTTGGCTAACGGTTGGTTGCTGGGCAACCGCGTCAGGGAGGAGCCGATTCTATACTGCAAGGGCGCGGGGACCCACAACGACGGATGTCCCCAAAGAACCCCTGCGACTGGGAATTGAAGTGAAAAAGAATCCAGATTTCCTGTGCGTGATCGAGGGGACAAACTCCTTGTCCTTAGGCAAGAGAGCATCTTGAAGGTGTTCCAAGTGTTGAGGTGTTTCCTGCTTCGTCCAAGATGCCCCAGAAACAGCCGCCTCGTAGGCAGGTAACACACACCCCGACTGCTCTCTCCCAATGACCTCTGACCTTCGCCACCAATGACCACAGATCATATTCCTACTGATCCTTCATCTTCCTTTCCCTGTTGACCCTTAACCTTCTCTCTCCCTGTGACCCCTGGCCTGTGTTCCCACTGACCTCTAACCCTCTCCTTTCTTCCTCTAATCCTAGCTTGCTCTCCCACACTGCCCCTGACCCACTATTTCCTACTTCCCTTCCACTTGTCCTCCCCTCCCCTTTCCATTCCCTCTCTCCACTCATACAGACCCTCCTGACCAACCTATTCTCATCCCCCACCCCCACTCCCACTAATGCATCCCTCATTCCCCTCACATTCTGGTCCCAAAGAAATTCTTTTCCCAGCCCTTCGCCGTATGCCCAGTGCTGGGCTAGATGGAGACACAGGCCTTTGAGAGCCCACAGAAGGAGTGCAAGAGAATTGTACAGCAGACCCAGAAGAGATTATTTACAGGAGTTTGGCTTAGATTTTCTGTGCTGGGCGACTTGTCAAGAGAGGTCAGGTAAAGAGGAAGAGGAGAGAGACCTTTTTCCCATTCTTGCCCCCCCCCCCACCTCACACACTTGCACACACCAAACACTAGCCCCTGACCATTTCTGGAGCCTCATATGTCCCACTGCTGTGAGCCTCTGGGCCACTCCTGTGACTTATTCAGGCATGCGAACTTTGGGTCCTTGTTGCCACCTGGCCATATGTCATTCCTTCTCACAGGAAACCCAAGAGTTAGCCCCTTCACCCACCAAGTACAGAGTTCTATTTTCCTCCCCAGCATCACTCTGGAAGGTGAGATAAGGCCCAGCTTCTCAAGGATCCCTCTGTGGTTGCCACTCAGTCCTTTAAGAAATCATTTTTTTCTAAACCCTTTATGAGTTATCACCTTGGTACTAATAGGCAGTTTCTGGCTCCGTGAAGCAGGACTTCTATTTATTTATTCTGAATTTCCCTCACTGAGATCTACGTATTTTGAGGTTTGGAGAGCACACTTGTGTCCGTGATGTTTGTGACTTTACACACTTTGGTCTGGCCTTCTCCATATTAGCCTTTGCTACTTTGCTTCTTTCACCTGGCCTTCCATAGCAGGTGGACTCATCTTTCTTAGATCTCTGCAACCATGAGGAGGCTACTATTCCTATGGCCATGCCCTAGTTTTATGCTGGGGTTGGGCTGTGTTTTGAAGCTCATGTATTGTGCTTGGGCCTACTGACTTTAATTTACATGAAGTTTATTTTAAATTCAGCATTACTAATGTCTGAAATGAACATTTTAATTGTACATGTTGACAAGTTTTGAAAAATTTATACAGTTGTGAACTACCACCACAATTGAGATATAGGACACTTCCTCTACCCATAAAGTTTCCTTGTGCCTCATCCCAGTCAGTTCTCCCCAACCCTCCACCCCCAGGTAATCACTGCTTTCTGTCACTGAAGATTATATTTGTCTTTTCTAGAACTTATAGTTTGAACAAGCTTGGGATCAGTTTCTCCAGCCTATGAGGGGAGACATTCGAGGCTGGTTTTACTGAGAGCAGAGAGAGGTGACAGCAGACAGGAAGCAGAGAAACCTGGGTCAACTGGTCCAGTGCATATCAGCACTGCCCCCTGGAGGGAAGGGCTGTTTTTATGTTGTGTAAATATTGGTGTGTGGGGTGTGAGAAAAGGATGGGTTGTGCTAGGTTTTGTTCCTCAGTCTCTTGTCTCAGTGAACAGCAGTCTGGGTCAATGGTGATCTGGGCGTGGGACAGTCTAGAGAGGTTTGAGAAGTTGTGCCTTTCCTCTGGGAACTCAGCCCAGTGGGGGAGACAGAACACAGGCATACAAAGATTAAAGAGGATGGGATCCCTGGGGCTGGCAGGAAGAGAGACATGTAGATTGGAGCAGCAGAAAAGGTTGAGGGAGGAGGTATCAATGACTTGGATGCCTGCAGTGGAGAGGGAAGGTCAGGATTGAGCTTGTTGGGGGACAGAGAAGAGTTTAACTCCATTGTTCATGTCACTCCACTGATCAGACCTTTCAATGGCTCTCTCTTGCTCTCAGGATAAAGTCCCAAAAGTCTGACTTGTTTTATATGGCCTGCAAGACCTAGCACAGTCTAGCCTTGCTATCAACCCTACTTCAAATGCCACCATTGTTCTGTGAAAATTCCACAGTCCCAGCACACTGAACTACCCTCACTTCCTGGAAAGTGACATCCACACACTCTTCTCCTCTAGGCCTTTGGAACTGCTGTTTTCTCTACCTGCTTGGTATAATCATTTCTGTCTGCTGCCACCTGTTCCATGCCACTGTCCCTCAAATCTCTTCATTTCCTGGTCATGCATCAGGTTTCAGCTTGGCTGTCATATTCTATAAGGGATTAAGTCCCCTTTCTGGAGGCAGGATAGGGTGATAGCCCCCCGAGACTATAAACTCAGTGATAGCAAGGATCATGTCTATCTCATTTATTGTTGAGTTCCTAAACTTAGCACAATGTCTGGAATATATTAAATTCTGAAAATGAATTGAATATGAGTTCTGAATGCCTGGAGCTGTTCTTCAGAAGTTTTGATCTGAGTGCGTTTGAAGGATAGGAAGGGGTAACCTGGGGTAAAGAGACCAGTGGGGAGTAATAACAAGAAAATGTCACTGTAGAAGCATGTTTTCTGGGTTCATGTTTATATCTGCTTTGGCAGTAGGTCTATGAATAATTCAAATTTGAATCACATGTACCTATGGTTTAAGAGCTGGGCATTAGAGACTTAAGAGGGCAACAATTCTGATGATATAGTCATTCTCATTCCACAATTATTCACTGATCACCTACTATATGCCAGGTACTGTTCTAGGTATTGGTGATACAGCAACAAACAAAAAAACCCCAAATTCCTGTTCTCATGGAGTTTATCTTTTAGTTGTAGGTAAATTATCAATAAATAAACAAGTAAAATATATGGTTAATCAGATGGCGATAGGTGTCAAGGATTAAAATAAAGCAGGGAAGTGGAGGAAGAATTTCAGGGAACCAGAAGATTGTGATTTAAATATAGTCAACAGAGAAGACCTCACAAAGGTGGCATTTGAGAAGACCTGAAGGAAATGAACGAGTTAGCCTCCAGACAGAGGGCATAGCAAGTATAAAGTTCCTAAGATGGAAACTTGCTCTCCATGTTCTGGATCAGCAAGGAAGGGAAGGTGGAAAGTGACAGGAAATAAGGTCAGAGAGGTGTATCCCTCTACTCCATAGGGTTAATCAAATAACCCATGGTATATTCAATTGGTCATGATAGAGCTTCATGAATCATAATTTGTAATTAAAATGCATGAATGTCAGGCACCATAAACCATGACCAGCTCAAAACATCACTGGTAACACCCCAATAACGGAGCGTCCTTCCTGAAAATGTTGAGAATTCCAACTGGCTGCATGTGTGTATGTGCAGGAGGAGTTTTGCAACGTTGCCAAACATTGCCTGGCAGCCAGACTTCTTCGTAGAGAACTGAATTAGAGTCTTCTGTGAACTCCAGTTAAAAGCTAATTTTAGTTTATGACTAACAAATTTTAGTACTTCTTTATAACTCAGTTAGTTACCATAAAAAAAATCAGTCTGGAGTTTTGCATCATTTGCCTGTGAGAGCCAAAGAAAAGACTTGCATTTTTGGATCATTTTATGGTCTCTCCAGAGGCCCCTCACAGCCAATACTTTTAGAACTGATGATCTTGATGAGGGGTGACTAGTGTAGGGGGGAATCGGCAAGAATACATGCAAGGCCAAAGAAGAGTCTTAGGTGATTCAGAGATTTTTGGTCTGGTGACTGGGCCTGGGATCCATAGAGGAAAGGACAAGAGGAGGTGAGTGGAATCTAAGGCCAGTCGAAGTGCTTCTGTATGTTCAAAGTAAGATATCCATGCTCTTATGACCCTTCTCCTCAGTGTCATTCTTATACCTCGTACCTTCTTCAAGCCCTAGATATGATCCTTTGCCCCGTTAGCTCTGAAATAGCTCTCAAATCAAACCTCTTTTTTCATAGTCTCTGCCACCTCCTTAGCCCAGCCTACATCAACTCTCAGCCAGAGTGCTGTAAAAGCCTTGTAACTGGTATTCCCCTCATCCACTCATGCCCCTTTTAATTCATTCTCCGCAACTGCATCAAGTGATTTTTTCAAACTGTCAATTTGATTGTATCATTTCCACTCAGAACCTTTCCGTGACTTCCCATTGCTTTTAGGAGAGGGACAAATTTTTTAGATAACCCTTCTGGGGCCTATAAGGGCTGAGGCCCACTTGGAGCTCTAAGCCTTAACTTTTATCACTCTTCCCCTATTATTGCTGTACTTTAGTTCTATGTACTTCTTTCTGGAACACTCTTCAAACCCTCCCTCACACAAGTACTCCTAAGATTTCAGCCCAATCATCAATCCCCACAACCTGCCCCAGTGCTGTTGCCGTGTTAATGAAGATAGGGTTGTTTCCTCTATTATGTAGAAATATATCTTGATCCTTTCGTGATCCTTCCTTCCTTAATGTATGTATTTATTCACTTGTTTGTGGGATTATTTGATTATTCTATGTCTCTCCCATTGGACTGTGAGCTCCTTGAGAGTAGGACCTGTGGATGTTTTTGCTCACATCTGTTCTCAAGTTCCTAACACAGTGGCCATCACACCAGAAGCTCTCAATAAATGATTATGAGTGAATGATAGAGTGTGATTAGGAAGTAGCGTAGGGTGTTATGAAAGCATGTAGCAGGATATCCTAACACTGATTCTGGGGGAGGGAGGGAAGACTTCTAGGAGGAGCACTGTGATTTAAGGTTTGGACAAAGGAAGAAGAGTTCAAAATGTAGGATAAGAAGAAATGACCAGAGAAGTTAGAAGACAACACAAAATAGAAGACATACAAGAACATACATAGAAGACAACAAAGAAGAATAATGTCCTAAGGAAGAGTGTGTTTATAGTGAGTTTACAGTGTTTATAGAGTATGTGGTCAGCTGTGTCACATGCTGCCAACGGGTCAATGAAGATAGGAACTAGACCTAGCTATTAGATATAATAATTAGGAAGTCACTGGTGACCTTGGGAAGAATAATTTTCAAGATAAAAGCCAGACTGAATTGAGCTAAGAAGACAATAAAGACTGTGTAGACAAGGATTTTTTTTTTTTTTTAGGGATGAAAGTAAAACTTGAATATGTTAAATGCTGAGGGGAGGGACCCTGACATAGAGAAGAAGTTGGAGATCAGGAGACATATAATATTGACTAGAGCCAAGTTTCTGAGGAGGTGAGAGTGGATCATTTGTGGACAGGAGACAGAACACTGTAACAGGAGAAAAGAAAGGAGGAAGGGATGAATGCAGATGATGATAATTTAGAGGTTTAGTGGCAGGAAGTAGTAGTAGTAGTAGTGTTATGGAATTCCTTCTGGAAGTGATAACTAGAAAACAAATTTTGCCAATGGCAGTTCCATTTTGTTATGATTATAGTCATGCTATTTTCAGAGTTACGGTCTGAGGTTTGTCATGCACAATTATCAGATTACAAAACAGCTGTGAGCATTTGCAGCCAGAACTTTGTCTCCTCCCCTGTTTACTGTGGAGCCTAGCACATTGTTAGTACTCAGAACATGCCAGGTACTCGAATAACAATGGCAGAGGGCTCTTGTGCTTATCCCTGGGCTTTGCAGCCTGCAAGCTGATGCTGAAGAGTAATTTTGATTCTCTGTCTCCAGCTGTGAGCAAGTGACATGGAATTGTTTTCTGCCAGTTAGGGATTTGTATGGAGCGTTTGGTCTTCCCTATCGCTGAGACAGAGTTGTATGGAAGAAGCAGGCAAAGGACGCAGCTGTTGATCAAACTTTTTCCCTGTTTTGTGTCTCAAAATACTTTGTCCTACTCATGGAGTCACTGGATTCTGGTTTGTATGGTGCGTTTATGTCCTCTATTTTTCTCACCTCGTAGATTTGAGAACTCTTGGAGGTGGGACCAACTCAACTTTGGTTCTTCTTTAGCTGTCATCCTAGGATCTGGTACATAGTAGATGCTTAATAAATACTGAATGAGTGAATAATGACTGAATGAGTCTGTTGATGAGTAAATAAATTCATGATGGGAAGGTCTGTACTGCAATACTCTGAACGCTAACTTTTCTTTCTGGGCCTGCAGCAGAAGCTGCTTGTGCCTTTGTCTTAGTCAAAGCAGCTTTATTCTGTTAATTAAGTAGGGACCCTACTCCTGATGCTAAGCTTTTTCCCCTACTTTTATTTTTACCTTTTATTTTATCCATTTTCTTATTTACTTATTTTTCCCATGTGTCATATATTTAGCCTCAAATCTTGCTTTGGGACAAATTAGAATATAAATGGATAAAAAAAAAATCTGATCCCAGGGTGCCTGGGTGGCTCAGTTTGTTAAGCTTCCGAATCTTGATTTCAGCTCAGGTCAGAATTCTCTCTTGTGGGGCGCCTGGGTGGCGCAGTCGTTAAGTGTCTGCCTTTGGCTCAGGGCGTGATCCCGGCGTTCTGGGATGGAGCCCCACATCAGGCTCCTCGGCTATGAGCCTGCTTCTTCCTCTCCCACTCCCCCTGCTTGTGTTCCCTTTCTCGCTGGCTGTCTCTATCAAATAAATAAATAAAAAATCTTTAAAAAAAAAAAAAAAGAATTCTCTCTTGCCCTTTCCCTCTGCCCTCTCCCGCCCCAAGCACTTGTGTATGTGTGTCCCCGTGCTCACCTGCTCACTCTGTCTCTCTCAAAACAAAAAGAAAAATCTGCTGGTCTCTGGACAGACACATGGTTCCAAGTCTCTGTACCTTTGTTAATGATTTTGTTCCTCTGCCTGGAATGCCCAAGGCTTTCCTACATCTAGTCTTTATGGACCTGGCAAACTCTGAGGCACACGGATTTTAGTCGAGCTCTTTAAATTGCAAAGAACATAGGCTCACTCACGTTGCCTCAAGTAAACTGAGGGTGGGTGAAGGGGAAAGGGTGCATGTGGGGGTTTGTGGATGGGTATTATAAATACACAAGTAGCCTGGAATCAGAATTGGAAAACTATTGGCTCTGAAACACATGTAAGTACTCATTACTTTCTCTGTCTCTCATGGCCTCTCTTCTCTTAGCAACTATGTTTCATTCCCTATTTTCATTTCCCAATCAGCCGACTTTTCGATGGTTTCTGCTCCCTTGTAACTTTAGTATGTTTCCAGCTCATCGTGCCGCTTTGGCCTCTCTCTAACTCGCAAACATCTCCATACTATCTCCATCCAGTCACCAGTTCTCTCAGGAGTTCCAGTTCAAACTCTTGGAGTCTAGCTTATCTGTTCATGCTAGACTGTATCAGGGAAGGACAAGATTCCGTGGCTTTCTAAGCAGCCAAAACTGTGAGCAGGGCAGTTTCTCTTGCAAGGAGTGTAAGGTATAACCTGCTTTACTCCAAAGTAACTTCTACATCGTTTCTGAAAAATCTCTTTCTCATACATTGTGCAGGAAGGGCCTCAGATTTCTTCCAACCCAGTGCCTCCATTCAGGGCTGACATTTACATTACAAACGGTTCTGTCCTTTAGAGAAGCTTTTACTTAAGCGTTGTTGTTCGTGTGTGTGTGTGTGTGTGTGTGTGTGTGTGTGTGTGTTTTAAACAGCCTGTTTCTGCAACGAATTTTATTTTATTTTTAAGACTTTATGTATTTATTTGACAGAGAGAGAGAGAGCATGAGCAGGGGGAGCAGTAGGCAGAGGGAGAGGGAGAAGCAGGCTCCTTCCTGAGCAAGGAGCACGATGTGGGACTCAGTCCCAGGACCCCGGGATCATGACCTGAGCTGAAGGCAGGCAGACACTCAACTGACTGAGCCACCCAGGCGCCCCTCTGCAATGGATTTTACTTTTATTTATTTTTATTTTTTGTTTTTTTAAGATTTTATTTATTTATTTGGCAGGGAGAGAGAGATCACAAGTAGCCAGAGCAGCAGGCAGAGGGAGAAGCAGGATCCCCGCTGAGCAGGGAGCTGAATGTAGGACTTGACCCCAGGACCCTGGGATCATGACCTGAGCCAAAGGCAGACGTTTAACTGACTGAGCCACCCAGGTGCCCCTGCAATGAATTTTAAAGACCTTGGTGTAGGGGATTTATATTCTGACCATGATGGAACAGTCCATACTGGACTTGCCCTCCCACTGTAAACAGATAAAATTCTGGACACAATATATGCCACATGCCCTCAGGACAGTGATTCCCAAGGGAAGGAAAGCATCCAACATGAGTCACATGTTTATCTTTGCTCTCTGGCTGGGGACAATTTCTTGACCGTGACTCAGAGAGGTAGATCCCAAAGGAGAGTGTGCTGATACAGTGAGATAACCCAGATGTTAGAAATAGCAGACAAGGGGCGCCTGGATGGCTCAGTCATTAAGTGCCTGCCTTTGGCTCAGGGAGTGATCCCAGGGTCTTGGGATCAAGCCCCGCATCGGGCTCCCTGCTCCGCTGGGAGCCTGCTTCTTCCTTTCCCATTCCCCCTGCTTGTGTTCCCTCTCTCCCTGGCTGTCTCTCTCTCTGTCAAATAAATAAATAAAATCTTTAAAAAAAAAAAAAGAAAGAAATAGCAGACAATTACTTCAAAGCAGCTTTTATAAATATATTTGTGGACTTACAGAAAATATTGACTTAGTGGATGGGGAGTCTAAGCAGAAAAATGGAAACAATAGAAAAATAAATATCAGAATGGAAAAATAATTGGACGGGCCTCACAGCTGAATGTGAAGAAGAGTCCATTGAAATGATCTAATCTGAAGATCCGAGAGAAATAAGATTAAAAAATATGAGCCTTAATGACCTCTTGGGAACATGTCATATATGTATGTCATGTATGTTATTGGAATCCCAGAAGGAAATAGAGGAGGGGGGAAATATTTGAAGAAACAGTGGCCAAAATTTTCTAAATTTGATGGAAAATCAGAAGTTCAGTGAGTCCCAAGCAGGATAAATATAAAGAAAACTACCCTTAGGTCCCTCATAGACAAAATACTGAAAGCCAAAGATAAAAATAAAATCTAGAAAGTAGCCAGAAATAAATGACACATCGCATACAGGGTAGTAATGATATGATTATGGCTGACTTCTCATTGTAAACAATGAAGGTCAGAAGACAATGTAATGACATATTTAAAGCACTGAAAGAAAATTACTGTCAACACAGAATTCTACATCTCGCAAAAATATCCCTCAAATAAGAAAGGTGAAATAAATACATCTTCAGATAAACTAAAGCTGAGAGAATTTGTCATTAGCAGACCTTGACCTCAAGAAGTACTAAGTGAAGTTCTGTAGGCTAAAGAAAAAATGATACCTGATAGAAGCTCTATCTATGGGAAGGACCAAAAAGTACTTGAAATGATAAATATGTGGCTAAAGATAAAGTACTATCTTTTTTCCCTTCTATACATTTTCTTAGAAGACATATGACTGTTTAAAGGAAAAATAATACCATTATAAGATGGGACTTATAATGTATATAGAAATAAAATATATGACAACAATAGGGCAAAAGATGAGGTGGTGGTGGTAAATGGAATTAAGATGTTAATCAGGTTATTACACTGTGAAATATGAAGTGGTATGTTATTTATTCTTAGTGGACTATAAGTTCAGGATGCTTATTGTAAACCTTAGAGTAACCACTAAAAAGTAATACAAAAAGGCGAAGCTAAAAAGCCAACAGAGATAATAAAATGAAATACTAAAAAAACTCGGTTAACGAAGGAAGAAGATGAACAGAAGAACAAAATGAGCAGACAGAGGGAGGCAAATCCTAAGAGACTCTTTAACTATAGGAAACAAACTGAAGATTGCTGGAGGGAAGGGTGGGGTGGGGTAGTTGGGTGATGGCATTAAGGAGGGCACTTGATGTAATGAGTACTGGGTGTTAATATGCAACTGATGAATCACTGAATGCTACCCCTGAAACTAATAAAACACTATATGTTAACTAAATTGAATTTAAGTAAAAAAAATTTTTTTTAAAAAGCAGATGGAAAAAAATAGAGAACGAAGAGCAACATAATGAAGACAACCATACCATTGTTTTCAATTAAAAGGTAGAGTTTCTCAAGCTAGGGAGAAAAAAGCAAGACCCAACTAAATTCTACCTATAAGAGATACAGTTTAAACATAAAGACATAGATAGGTTGAAAATAAAAGAGTAGAAAAAAATATACCCTGAGAATGGTAAGCCCAAGAATGTTGTGTTATCAGAACTAAGTAGGCTTCAAGGCAAGGAATATTCTCAAAGAAAAGTAGGGACATTTCATACTGATAAAGGATCAATTCAAGAGGAGACATAAAGTCACAAACATGTATGTACCTATTAACAGAAGTTCAGGATATATGAATCAAAAACTGACAGAGCTAAAGGGAGAAATAGAAAAATACACAAAGGTAGTTGATTTTAATACTTGTCTCTCAGTAATTGAAAGATATAGAAGATTTGTTGGGATGCCTGGATGGCTCAGTCGTTAAGCGTCTGCCTTCGGCTCAGGGTGTGATCCCAGAGTCCTGGGATCGAGCCCCACATCAGGCTCCTTCCCTGGGAGCCTGCTTCTTCCTCTCCCACTCCCCCTGCTGTGTCCCCTCTCTCTGGCTGTCTCTCTCTCTGTCAAATAAATAAATAAAATCTTTTTTTAAAAAAGTTATAGAAGATTTGTTAACCAACTTGACCTAATTAACATTTATAGAACACTACACCCAAGAACTGCAGAGTGTTCATAAAAATAGACCATATGCTAGGACATAAAGTAAGTCCCAAGACATATCAAAAGATTAAAATCTTACAGATTTTAATTCAATTCAAATTTAACATCCATCCATGAGAGAAAGAATCTCAGCATACTAGGAATAGTTTGAACAAAACGGAATTAAATTAAAAATAAATAGCAACATCTTTAAAATCCCCAAATATTTAGAAATTAAGGAGCACACTTCTAAATAAAGGTAGTCAAAAGGAGCAAGGGCAGATGGTAGCTACACTTGTAGTGAGCTTGGCATAATGTATAAATTTGTCAAATCACTATGTTGAACACCTCAAACTAATGAAACATTGTGTGTCAACTCTATTTCAATAAAAAAGAAACAAAGAAAGGAAACAAACAAGGGAAATTAGTAAACATTTTTAACTGAGTGGTATGAAAATATAACATCACAAATTTGCAGGTGCAACTAAAGTTGTGCATAATAGAAACATATAGCTTTAAATGCCTATTTTAGAAAAAAAGGAAAGATTTAAAATCAATGTTTCATAGAAACAATGAGAAAAACAATAGAGAAAATTAACAAGCCAGACATTCATTCTTTGAAAAGATTAATACAATTGACCAAACCTAACAGGGCTCATCAAGATAAAAAGAAATCACAACAGCAATATCAGGAATGGAACATGAGAAATCACTACTGATCCTACAGACATTAGAAAGGATAATAAAGAAATATTACCACAATTTTATGGCAATAAATTCAACAATTTAGATGGAATGGACAAATTTTTTGAAGATTTATTTATTTATTTATTTATTTATTTAAGAGAGAGAGAGAGAGAGCAGGAGGGGCAGAGGGAAAGAGAGAGAATCTCAAGCAGACTCTCACTGAGCTTGGAGCTGGACATAGGCTTGATCTCACGACCCTGAGATCATGACCTGACCTGAAATCAAGAGTCTGAGGCTTAACTGACCGAGCCACCCAGGTGCCCCATAATAGACAAATTTCTTGAAAAATGCAGTTTACCTTAATTGACGCAAGAAGAAATGGAAAATATGAAAACTCTGTACCTATTTTTTAAAAATTGAGTTCATAACTTAAAACCTTCCCACAAAGAAACTCCAGGCCCAACTGGTTTCACTGATGAATTGTCTCAAATACATAAGAAATAAATAACACCAGGGGTGCCTGGATGGCTCAGTTGGTTAAGTGTCCAACTCTTGATTTCAGCTCAGGTCATGATCTCAGGGTCAAGAAATTGAGCCCCATGTCCGGTTCTGCGCTCATTGGGTAGTGTGCTTGAGATTCTCTCCTTCTCCCTCTGCCCCTTCCCATGCTCTCTCTCTCCTCTCTCTAAAATAAATAATTCTTTCTTAAAAAGGAATAAATAACACCAATCTTACACAAAGTCTTACAGAAAATAGAGAAAGGAATAAATACCAACTCATTTGATGATGCCAGCATAATTCTGATATCAAAATCAAAGTTATTACGAGAAAAGAAAATGACAGGCCAATATCCCTTATGAACATAAATGCAACAAAATTAGCAAATCTGTTTCAGCAAACATAAAAAGAATAGATCAAGTGGGGTTTAACCCAACAATGCAAAGTTAGCTCAACATTAAAAAATAAAAGTATTTCTTCACATTAATAGGACAAAGGAGAAATCTCATATAATGACATCTCAATAGATTCAGGGGGAAAAAAGGTCAAAATTCAACAACCAACCACAAAAGATTAGTATAAGGGTCAAATGAAATGATGTACTCAAAAATGTTTAGTAAACTGAAAGATGTTATAGAAACAGAATATGTTTTTATTGTCATCCCTCTACAAAACCCTTAGGTTTATAGGCTCCTTTCTGATAAGGACTTCTTGGGGCCTGGACAACACATTTTTCAATTGTACAATAAATGCCCTCAGAGTGGGACTCAATTGCCATGCACAGCAGATCATGATAGAATAATGACATAATGACACCACAAAGCCTACACTGCCACCGTTACTTGGCTTACCGAGTGCTGGGCTCTCAATTAGGTGCTCTTCAGGCATTGTTTTGTTTTATCCTCAGAGCAACTCTGAGAAGGGCACTAATATTTTTCTCTACCTTGTAGATGAGAAAATGAGGATTAGAGACCAAATACTTCGCTCAAGATTTCACATATAGTTCATGGCCAAGTTAGGAATCCAGCCAAGGCTTACCCTAAAGCTTCTGCTTTTAAATCCTACCCTCCTTGCCTACTGTAGCCTTATCTGGCAAGGGTCCCCTGGAGTTGGCTTCTGCCCTCCTGGGCTTCCAGGCAGGCACCAGCCTGGTCTCATATCCCTTTTTCCTGCATTCAGAGCACTGTGCTAACTAACACTGCATTAATAGGAAAGAAAAACATATTTAATTGTACTTTGTTGATTTTAAAAATTCTTAGTTAGGGGGCGCCTGGGTGGCTCAGTCATTAAGCGTCTGCCTTCATCTCAGGTCATGATCCCAGGGTCCTGGGATTGAGCCCTGTATAGAGCTCCCCACTCAGCAGGAAGCCTGCTTCTCCCTCTCCCACTCCCCCTGCTTGTATTCCCTCTCTTGCTGTCTCTCTCTCTATCAAATAAATAAGTACAATCTTTAAAAAATAAATATATAAATAAAAATTCTTAGCATGTTAAATTATAAAAGTAATGCACATTCATGCATGAGAATGAGTATACAGTGAACATTATTGGTCCCTTCCCCTACAATTCCCCAGTCACATTCCCTAAACCAAACTGCTATCAACAGATTCTATATATTCTTCTAGAAATTCTGTATGTATATGCAAATACACATACATACATAGCCTTAAAGTAAGCAGATGGGTCATCTATTCCTGTAGCTTGCTTTTTTATTTAACAATGTACCTTGGTGAGCTTTCCATAACAGTACATAAATGTTTGTCTCATTCTTTTAAAAATATGATAGTATCTTATTGAATGGCTATACCATAATTTATTTAACTAGGCCCCTACCAATGAATATCTAGGTGTTTTCCATTTTTAAAAACATGACAAATAATGCTGCAGTGAGAAATTTTATACATCTTATGCATGTGTACGAATACTGCTATAGGAAAAATTCAAAAAAGTGGAGTTGAGGGTATCTGCATTTTAAATTTTGTGAGGTATTGCCAAATAACCCTATAAAAAGTTTGCATCAGTTGGCACTCCCACAATAGCATATGATAATGTCTACTACCTTCATCTCTAGTGTTTCAAATTTTTGAGATTTCTTTCAACTACACTTATTTAGTGCCTTCTGTGTGCTTTAGACACTGCACTAGGCTCAGAGATTCGAAATGCAGTCAGTGTAGCAAGAGAAAGATTTGTTGGTGAATTACTTTTCCTTTGGGACTAAGAGCTTTTACCCTTTTAAAAATGGAAACTGCAAGCTGGTGAGGTATTTAGTTTCAATTTAGCTTAATGGAAACCTGTTAGTGAGTTTTAAAATAAGGACCAAGACAACTGAAATGGTAAACGAAGTCTCCTGGGCTCCAGGAAGGAGGATGCTGCATTTGTGGGTTTGTATGCTTCGAAGAGCCCCTCTTTCCAGGAACAAACATGTTTCAGCATTGAAGTCCTTGGTGGAAATGTGAGCTGCTGTAGGCTCTAGTCCCTAGAGTGGTGGCCTCCTAGTAAGCAAAGGCCACACAGATTCTGGGTGGCTGAGGGCAGAGCAAGAGCTATAAATGGGAATAAAGGCTGCCAACTATCATTAATTGAGCATGAACTGTGGCTAAGTACCGCACTATGCACTTTATGTGCATTGACTCATTTAATCCTCATAACAATCCCATGACTGAGAGGGTGTCATTATGTCCAGTTTAAAGATAAGGATACTGAGGTTCAGAGAAGACAAATAACTTACCTAGAGTCATAGAACTAGTAGGTGGCAGAGTGGGGACCCACACCAAGGTATGGCTGACTTCAGAGCCCACATTTGGGCTCCATGAATATATCTGATCATGTATTTGTTTAAAAAAATATTGTATCTTCATGATAGGGAACAGTTTAAGAATGTTTTTATCTCCTTACCCCTAAAATATGCTCAGGGACAAATGGGTTGCTTACACTCTTCAGTGGGCCATGTACCAAAACATATCTAAGTTCAGGTAAATGCCCAGTAGGTGTTAATAATAATCATCTGTTACCTTGACCAGAATTTTCATTTTCAAAGCACCCTCCCATAGCTGTGGGAGGAATAGAGTAGGGGACAAAGTGGATGCTGTGTTAGAGAGTTGAGATTTATCTCATGGCCAATGAGGAACCCTTGGAGGCTTTAAATCAGGAAAGTGATATGATCAGGTTTATGTTTCAGGAAGATCACCTATAGTGATTCGTTTGGGTTCAAATCCTGGTCACCTTTGGGTCCATTGCTTGATCTCTCTAAGCCTCAATGTCCTCATCTGTAAAATAGAATAATGATAGCTCTTACCTGACAGGGTAGTTCTGAAGGTTAAATAAGATAATTCATATAAATTGCTTAGTAAATGACTAGCCCAGAGTAAATGCTCAATAGCTGAGAATGATGATAATGATATAATTATTAGATTGGAGAGAAACTGGAGTCAGGGAAATCAAATGTAGTTAGGCAAGAGATAGTAAGGGCCTGAATTAAGGGAGGTGTAAATGGAGAGGATAGTTATGAAAGACATTAAGGAGATAGAATTGTTAGACTTTGAAACATGATGCTAATGGAAGGGAGGGGGAGGCAGGCATTTCTGATGGTTTCCACTTTCCAACCTGGGTGACTGGGTGGATGGGGATGCACTTGAGTGAGATAGGAAATATTGGAAGAAATAGAAATTTGGTGTAGGGGGCGCCTGGGTGGCACAGCGGTTAAGGCGTCTGCCTTCGGCTCAGGGCGTGATCCCGGCGTTATGGGATCGAGCCCCACATCAGGCTCCTCCGCTATGAGCCTGCTTCTTCTTCTCCCACTCCCCCTGCTTGTGTTCCCTCTCTCGCTGGCTGTCTCTATCTCTGTCGAATAAATAAATAAAATCTTTAAAAAAAAAAAAAAGAAATTTGGTGTAGAAAAAAATATAATGATTGGTGGAAAAAGAACATACTGAGGTTGGTTTTTAAATATATTGAGTTTAAGTACTCTGATACCAATTTGAGTATCAAATTGTAGTAACCAAATTGAGTAACCAAACCCTGGGGGTTCCAGGAAGTCTAAGCTACAGAAATAGATTTGAACTTTGGGGCACCAGGCTGGCTAAGTCAGTAGAGCCTGCAATGCTTGATCTTGGGTCGGGAGTTTGAGCCCCACATTGGGCATAGAGATTACTAAAAAAAATAAAATAAATAATGAAAATATTAAAAAAAAAGAAATTGATTTGAACTCTATTGTAAGGTGCAAGATGAAGCTATAGGTGGGGATAAGAACACCCAAGGGGAGTGTATAGAATAAGAAGACTGGATCAGGGGGTGCCTGGGTGGCTCAGTCAATTGAGCAGAGCGTCTGACTCTTGGTTTCAGCTCAGGTCATGATCTCAGGGTTGTGAGATGGAGCCCTGAATCAGACTCTGTACTCAGCAGGGAATTTACTTGAAATGGTCTCCCTCCCTCTCCATCTCCCCCTCCCCCTGCTCAGGCGTTCTCTCTCTCAAAATTAATAAATAAATCCTTAAAAAAAAAGAAGACGACGACTAAGGGGTTCAAGCATATATTCCTGGTCAAGGATATTGAGAAGGAGCTACTGGAGAGGTGACATGGAAATGAAGGTGGTGAAGTTTCAAGAGAGAGCAAGGGAGCCCAGCCCTCATCCTGAAAGAGAAATGAGAAGTAACCACTAGGGAGCTGAGTATTTACCAGTTTCTTCCCTCAGGATGCTCACACTAAAATCTGTGATAATGAGAATAGAAAATCCTCTACTATGGAGAAGTTCAAACCGGGACATCTGTTATCCCATTGATCATCAGGATTAATTTGACTGCCATGGTGGTCTAGGGAGGTTTCCTCTTCCTGTATCACTCCTCTAATAGACATCCTCCCTTGGCCAAATAAAAATGACCTATCCAAACGTAGAGGATCTTCTTTGGTGAATAGCATAAGAATGGTGGACCTCCTTTGCTGGAATCTCCAAGCTGCCTCCAATATGTACTGCAGTATTATGTTTCTTTTCATTACACTATTCCCTTTTGCAGACCAAAACCCAGAGATAATAGAGTGTCTATTTGAAGATACATTTCATCCTTCGTCTCATAACAGCCAGTACTTGTGGTGTTGATGGAAGGTGGGGCAGAGCCTTGCTCAAAGTGAGGAATGGAAGAGTGGAGGGAGGTAGGAGAAAAGTGATAATATGGCAGGGTTAGATAAAGGACTAGCAGAGGTTAGTTGAGTAGTGTTTTGTTTGGCAGAGATAGTGGGAGCAGCAAGGGGGAGGGGGAAGATGGTGTTTCTGGCAGGAGGGACTATAAAAAGCAAAGGTGCAGGGGACATCTGGCTGGCTCAGTTGGAAGAGCATGCAACTCTTGATCTCAGGGTCATGAGTTTGAGCTGCATGTTGGATGTAGAGATTACTTTAAAATAAATAATTAATTAAAAAAAAAAAAAAGCAAAGGTGCAGAGGTGAGAAAGCACAGGCCATGCCTAGGAAATGTGAGTAGACTTGCTAGGCTGCATCTCAAAGTGCTAACACATGAAGGGTTGAAGAACAGGCTGGAATGGAGATGTGGGGCCAGATGATAGAGTTCTGAGGGCCAGGGGAGGGAGTTTGGGCTTTGTTCTTCTGTGGTTTGATGGCTTCTGGGAGGAACCATCAAAAGCTTTCCAGGAATTCAGCCTTGTCTGTCTCAGGCTTCTCCTTTTGGAAGACCAAGGGCCCAAAGTGGCAGCCTGACATTCAATCTCCTTCGCCATGGTTGGGAAGTCAGGGCTGCAGCTGATTTCATTGGCCTGTTTTGCATTTATTATAGTGTGGCTTTTATAGTGTGTTAATTGAAATATTTCCAACTGCCAAAAACAATTACACGCAAATTGCCTTGTCAGTTCTTTTATTGCCAGATAAATGTTTTACAGACATATTTACGGGGGGCAGTAGTAACTGGATCCCGTTTTCTATTTAAGGCTGGCAGTTTGGACTGGGATTGGCCCTCCAGTGCTCTGTTGTGGGCCAGAAAGCTGTTGGACTTTGGGGCACTTCTATCTTGTTACCTTAGGGATCAGAGGTGCTTCAGAAAAAAAAAAAAGCAGCTTTCTGGCTCACGCCGCTTAGCCTCAGAGAAGGGTTCTATCACTGGAAACCCTGGCAACCTGGCAGAAATCTGAATCCTGCTGCCTGTTCTACCGGCAACAATCCCAGCCCAAGCTGAGACATGCTCTTCCCTCTCCCTGGGATCCCTTTCCTCCCCTCCACCATCAAAGCTTCTCCCATAGACTATCCTGTAAGAGCTGTAGGAGCCCATCTAGCCTAACTCTCTCACTTTGTGTTTGGGAAACTGAGGCCCAAGAGACTTCCCCAAAACCACACAGGTGGCCTGTGAGCGCAGGGAGCAGAGGCCTCTGTCCCATGTGCTGTGCTGCCATCACGCTGCTCTGGTCCCTCCTTCAATACGTCAGACTTGCTTCTTACAAGAGCCCTTCCTTCACATCTCCCTTCGGCTTGATCATCTGAAACACCTATCGTTCTGTTTATATACTGCACGGTTTTTGTTTAGGGAACATTTTAGTGCTCTGTCACTGTTCTCTTGCGTTTGTGCATGCTGCTTTCATCTTCTGAAAAATATTTTCTCCACTTGGACAACCCACACTTGTTCTTTGACACCCAGCTAGGAAATAGCCACCTCTGGGAGACTTTCTTGTGTCGGGTCAGTGTCTTTGTGCACCCCTCCAGCACCCTGGGCATGCATATCTCTGCTGCTGGCACAGAACAGACTTTCAAAGGAACATACAATGAGTGAGTGAGGGAGTGAGTGAATGAGTGAATGAGAGAGCAATGGTGAGCACTGTCGATACTGCTCTCTCCTCCATGGGCCCTGAGCAAACTGGAGCAGAGACCTCATCTCTCTTCATTTTTGTCCTACTGCTTAGACGTGTCACTGACAGACAAATCGATGCTCAACAAATGTTTATCAAGCTGAACAGACCATGCTGCTCTTGGGGACATGAAATTTTAGCATATTAGTACTGGAAGGTTATCGCACCCACCCTACGCATTTTACTGACAAGGCAACTGAGGCCCAAAGAGAAAAAAACATTTTTTCCCAGCATCATGATCACTGATGGGTTTAATGGCATTCCTTCATTTATTCAATAAGTATTTTGAACGCTTACTATATTCTCAGACAGCAGCACACAAAACAGAGTACCTGCTCAGAAAGGGTTTACATTCATCCCAAACAAGTGTTAATGAATATAGTCTGACCTCAAAATCCCCTTAATGCATAGTACAAAGCTGAGCACTTAGAATATGCTTTTCTTTTTTTTTTTGAAGAGAGAGAGAGAGGGGTGGGGAGGGGCAGAGAGAGTGAGAGAGAATCTTAAGCAGGCTCCACACCCAGTGCCGAGCCCAACTTGGGGCTTGATCTCACAACCCTGAGATCATGACCCGAGCTGAAACCGAAAGTCAGACGCTTAACTGAATGAGCCACCCAGGTGCCCCTAGAATATGCTTTTTAAAAACGTTTGTTGAGGGGCGCCTGGGTGGCTCTGCCGGTTAAGCGTTTGCCTTTGGCTCAGATCATGATCCCGGGGTCCTGGGATCAAGCTCCAAATCGGGCTCGCTGCTCTGTGGTGAGCCTGCTTCTCCCTCTCCCTCTGCCTGCCGCTCCCCCTGCTTGTGCTCTCTGTCTCTGACAAATAAATAGATAAAACCTTAAAATTATTAAAAAAAAATAAAAAAGAGAGAGAGAGACTTGGGAAAGCTCAATGTCCACTGTCTTAGAGGTCTCTGGGCAGAAGCCTCCCTGTAACACTGTTTCTGATATTCCCACAGAGACTTGCCTATGACTTACCTCTTGTTTCTGTTCTTTCTTTCAGAGCATCAGTGTGGGCAGAGGAGCCAGGAAGAGAGTAAGTGCTGAGCCCAAGCAGGCTCTCAGCAAGAAGCTAACAGCATTGTTTTCCATTGAAAATATTAGCTGTATGTTTTTTAGAAAATTCAAATGAGCAAAAAAAACACTAAAATCACCCTTAAACCCACCATTGCTGGAAACCTCTTAGTTAACACATGATGTTATATACTCTCAGATATTTCTGTGCATATATAAAAATTATATGTACTTATTTTTAAATGGAATCAAACTGTATGTTATTTTATTATCTGCTTTTTACATAATATAGAGTACTTTCCATTGCCAATAAACATACTTTTATAGCATCATTTAAAATTACTGTACAATATTTTACCATATGTTCCTTAAGGCCATACCATAATTTGTTCAACCATGCCCCATTATTGAACATTTAGATGTTTCCTCTTTTTCACTATTATGATCAATTCTCTGGCAAACATTCATGCATTTAAATCTCTGGACCTGTCCATAGTTGTGGTTCTTCCTTCCTTCCTTCCTTTCTTTCTTTCTTTCTTTCTTTCTTTCTTTCTTTCTTTCTTTTTAAGATTTTATTTATTGGAGGGAGAGAGAAAGCATGTGTGTCCATTGCGGGGAGGGGGGGTCCCAGGGAGGGGCAGAGGGAGAAGCAGGCTTCCCGCTGAGCAGGGAGCCCCATGTGGGGCTCTATCCCAGGCCCCTGGGATGATGACCTGAGCTGAAGGCAGATGCTTAACCAACTGAGCCACCCAGGCACCCCATGGTTATTTCTTTAATATAAAGTCTTACACATAGAAACTTCAGTCAAAAAAGTGCAAATACTTTTTAGGCATTTGAGAAATATTTCCAAATTGTTCTTTAGAAAGGTTGTGCTTGATTCGAAGGGGCACATGCACCCCGATGTTTATAGCAGCAATGTCTATAATAGCCAAATTATGGAAAGAGCTCAAACGTCCATCAACTGATGAATGGATAAAGAAGATGTGGTATATATATATACAATGGAATATTGCTCAGCCATTGAAAAGAATGAAATCTTGCCATTTGCAACAACGTGGATAGAACTAGAGGGTATTACGCTAAGCGAAATACGTCACTCAGAGAAAGACAAATACCATATGATCTCACTCATATGTGGAATTTAAGAAACAAAACAGATGAACATAAGGGAAGGGGGAAAGAGGGAAAGAGAGAGAGAGTGAGAGAGTAAAAGGAAAGCAAACCATAAGAGAATCTTAACAATAGAGAACAAACAGGGTTGATGGAAGGAGATGGGTAGGGGATGGGCTAAATGGGTGATGGGTGTGCGGGGGGCACTTGCTGTGATGAGCACTGGGTGTTGTATGTAAGTGATGAATCACTGAATTCTCCACCTGAAACCAATATTACCATATATGTTAACTAACTAGAATTTAAATAAAAACTTGAAATTTAAAAAAATGACCCAGACTAGCCCTGCACATAACCACAGTCATGTTTTTGAGGAATAAATAAAATATCTTCTATTTTTCACAGTAGCAAAGAGATTAAATGTAAAATTCTGCTACAAAACATACAGAAACTGTCGTCTGCCACACAGAAGAAAAAACTATTAACATAAAGATAGGAAAACTGATCTAATTCTACTGAACACCAGCAGCCCAACTGTTAATCATGTACCTCAGGGGTGGGCACGTTTTATCTACAAAGTGCCAGATCGCAAATATCTTAGGCTGTGCAGGCCGTATGGTCTCACGTATAACTACTCAGCTCTGCTTGTAGGGCGAAAGCAGCAAAAGACGATACATAAATGAATGAGTGTGGCTGTGTCCCAATAAAACTATTTATGGACACAAGAAAGAAGGAAAGAAGGAAAGAAGGAAAGAAAGAAAAGAAAGAAAGAAAGAAAGAAAGAAAGGAAGGAAGGAAGGAAGGAAGGAAGAAAGAAAGAAAAGAAAGAAAAGAAAGAAAGAAAGAAAGAAGGAAAGGAAGATTGTGCTAATTTATGGGTATCAATTTTCCCATACCCTCACCAACACTGGATATTAATTTCATTTGGTTGAGGGGTCTCTTTGTTTTGGGTTTTTATTGTTGCTTAAGTTTTCAACAGTTTTTTTTTAAGATTTTATTTATTTATTTATTTATTTATTTATTTATTTATTTATTTGAAAGAAAGCAAGAGTGAGCATGAGCAGGGGGAGGGACAGAGGGAAAAAGAATCCCAAGCAGACTCCCCACTGTGCCTGTTGTGGGGCTCCCTCTCGTGACCCTGAGATCATGACCTGAGCTGAAACCAAGACTTGGTCACTCAACCAGCTGAGCCACGCAGGGGCCCCATAATTTTCAGGAGTTTTATAGTGAAAAATTGCATTTTTTTTTGCATATCTTTGCTAACAAGGGTTAATTTTTTAAAATATGTCATGGGCCACTTTGGCAAGGTGTTTAGCTATCTATTAGGGAAAGGAAAAACTTCTAGTCCTTGATTTTTTTGCAGCAAGGATCTGATGGGACTGTGAGGCTTAAAGTTACCAAGTGTTGGTAGTATTGTTGTAAGAGTAAAGATAAGGTGGCAAATTGGAAGATAAAACATGCATCAGAGTTGAAGTAGCTTTAAGAACAGATCGATGTCCTTTCGTTTTATGTAAAGCCCTGCCTTGGGCCGCTGGTCCTGACCATTAGGTTCTAGGCTGTATGGGAGAGAGGAGGGAGAGGCGAATTCTGGTCTCACTACTGCCTCCAGAGGCCCACCACAATGTTCCAGCTAGCCCCTGACCACAAGGGCCGAGGTGGCCAACATCTTCCAGGCAATGAGAATTCTGGCCTGAGCATTTCCTTTGGACCCTTCCGAGAGTGGTCTACTGTGCATTTTGCATTCTCTGTATTAGGGGCAGAGCTCAGCTTCTGGGAGGATCTGTGAACGAAGCGGCTTCCTGCCGCACTGCTGGTTGATCCTCACAGGAGGTTTTTGTCCAGGATGAAGATTCAGGGACCGACGTGGGAGAAGGGGCAGATGAATGGGCCCAGTCCAAAGCCACAGTTAGACCCCCTGACCAGCTGGAGCTGACTGATGCGGTGAGTTAGCAGCATCCTGCCCCTGCCCCTTCCACCTCCTCCAGCCTCAGGAATGTGTTCTTTCATAGTACTGATTAGCAGCCTGCACAGAACCCGGCTGTGAGATGTCTGCTGATACCCTTAGGGGTCCTCCCTGGTATCAGAAGGGGTGGGGGCTCTCCATGGATGGCCCTCTTGGTATCTCTCTCCCTTAGGAGCTGAAGGAGGAGTTCACACGCATTCTGACAGCCAACAATCCGCACGCACCTCAGAACATCGTCAGGTACAGCTTCAAAGTAAGCCATCCCCTCGGGGGTAGGGGCCTCTAGGTACTCCTCGTCTTGGCAGTGACTTGCTATATTGCAAAAGCCTCTCTGCTATTAGAGAGATCACCTTTAAACTTTGGTCTTTGGCTGGAACCTTGAAATTTTACATGGAATTTTCTGGAGATTTTAAAATTTTCTTTACTAATCTCCCTTGCAGTCTTAATGAGTACTTATTACATGTCAGACACTGTGCTAATAAATTATTTTCATTATTTTTAACACTTAACAACTACCCTGAAAATTAGATAGTGTTATCCTCATTTTACAGGTGAAAAAAAATCAGGGCTTAGAGTGGTTAAGCCCTAGGTCATGCAGAAAATAAGGGACAGAATCAGGGTTTGAATCCATTCTGCCCACCGCCATAAATCCCGCTCTTAACTACCGCACTGTTTCCTCCTCCCATCCATCTGACCTACCGAGAGAAGGGCTTTGTGGTGACTTTTTAAGGCAGGGCATTCCAACCTATGTGCAGAAATAGTAATTCTTTCAGCCCTCCAGGGGTAGGTGGGTTTGGTACAGCCAGAGCCCATGGGCTGGTTTTCTCTCTAGAGCTTCTCCTCTTTAGAATTTACCCCTGTGTGTCATATAAATGTAATAATTTTCTATGTGGCTTGTAAAGGGTTGGGAAGAAATGTTTTGAAAGAAGGTCTCAGAGTCAACAGTACAACTAAGATGCTTGTCAGTAAGGAGGCTATCTAGAGGAACCAGACTAATAGGCCCTATGAACACAGGGATCCCATCTGCTTTTGTTAGGATTTCTATCCCTGTAACCTAGAAAACACTTGGCATGTTGTGTTGTGTCTGCTTAAAAATTATTTGTTGAAGAAGGAATGAACAAGTTTGCCTGGATCTTAAGCTGAGCCCTTCTTCTCATTTGCTGTATCAACTGGACAAGTGCCAAACTCAAACCTTTTCTAGATTTCTGTGGCCCTTGTATGGAACAGAGGGATTGGGGGTTTGGTGTCTCTGAGAATCTGTCCAGTCCTCGCATCCACTAAATACAGTGCAGAGAAGGTCAGACCGGGTATGTCTGATGACTATGTGTGACCTGTCTCAAATCTCTGGTGAGACAGGTACACCAGGATCCCTTGGCATGGATGTGAGAGCCAGTGATAGACAAACCCAGAGCTGTTCAAAGTTGAAAAGAAAAGGTATTTAAAAATATGTCTTTGATGGACGGCACTGGAGGAGATAATGCTAAGTGAAATAAGTCAAGCAGAGAAAGACAACTATCATATGATTTCTCTCATCTATGGAACATAAGAACTAGGATGATTGGTAGGGGAAGAAAGGGATAAAGAAAGGGGGGGTAATCAGAAGGGGGAATGAAACATGAGAGACTATGGACTATGAGAAACAAACTGAGGGCCTCAGAGGGGAGGGGGGTGGGGGAATGGGATAGACCGGTGATGGGTAGTAAGGAGGGCACGTATTGCATGGTGCACTGGGTGTTATACACAACTAATGAATCATCGAGCCTTACATCGGAAACCAGGGATGTACTGTATGGTGACTAACATAATATAATAAAAAATCATTTTAAAAAAAAAGGGAAAAAAATTTAAAAAAATAAAAATATGTCTTTGATGAAAACTTTAAAAAAAAAACCTTTATTTCATTTATTTCATTCTTCCTAAGCTGGAATGTAATGAAAACTTCAGGTTAATTGAAGATTTGGGGAGATTATATATATATAATGTATAAATTATATATATAATATGTACATATTATATATATTATTTATACATTATATATAATATATAAATTATACATTATATATATACACACACATATATACATATAAAATAAATATATATATTCTCACGCCAGCTCTTTTGGGGCCCCTGGTCTGACTCAATCCCCTCTCCTCTCAGGAAGGCACATATAAGCTTATTGGCGTTGTGAACCAACTGGCAGTTCACTTCAGCCAGGTCGGGAACCTGATCCCCAAAGACTCGGATGAAGGACGGCGGCAGCACTACCGTGATGAGTTAGTGGCAGGTAGGCCTTGGGGCCAGCCCGAAGCTGCAGCCCAGAGCCCAGTGCCCTTTCTGTGGCCACCCTAGGGAGCACACACTAAGCCATAACTTTGCAGAGCTTCTACTTACATAAAGTCCCACAGCCAGCTGCCCTGGCTACGTCTGGGAGTTAAGGCATGAGAACCTTGAGGTGGCTGAGGTCTCCAAGGCAGAAACCAAGAGAGCCTTGCCCTGCCAGCGGATGGGGGAGTAGGCCTGGACTTTGTGCTCAGCTGCAATATCTTACCAAGGTTCTCAGGAGTCCGCCAAGGTGGTGATTTCAGAAACCGAAATCCTTGAAGAAGAAGAAGAGCCTAAGGAAGCGGAAGCTGAACCTGAAGCTGCGAGTCAAACAGATGTGCTTGCAGCTGAGGTGCAGTATGCTCTCGCTCCCACCCCTCCCCTTCCAGCTCCAGCTGCGGTGGAAGCCTCAGGGGTGACTTGTTGGGGGGTGGAGTTGAAGGGGAGAAGTTAGAGGCTGCAGGTACCAACGCCTCTGGCATCATTACCCTCTCCCACTTTCATCCTCTCCTAGGACATGACTTCTCCCTACCCCTGACTCCCCACCACCTTCTTCTCACAGCTGAGCCCTGGTCCTGTGGGTCTTTTCTTCTAGGCAGCTGCAAAAGTGACTGAAGAAGAACTGCTGACTCCTAAGCAGCCCAAGGAGCGAAAGCTCACCAACCAGTTCAACTTCAGTGAGAGGGCCTCACAGACCTTAAACAACCCTCTCCGGGTAGAGCAGCCCCCCCCCCCAGCCCCTTTACCTCCCAGCTCTGCACTGTGCATGGCAGGAAAGGAGCAGGCCTGATCCCAGCCCCAGCAGCCCTTAGCCTGGAAGGATGACAGGCACACGCCACAGTTAATCTCTCCAAGGAGAGCTGGGAACCTGTGTTCGGGTCCTTATAAACTATCCTGGTAGGAGTTCAGAGTGGGTAACAAGGAGTCTGGAGCCCTTCACTGAGACTGAAACGTGTATGGGCCTTGGAGAAGAGGTCAAGATCTGGGGGAGAGAGGGGAGGCCAGAATGTGCCAGGGAGGCAGGACTAAGCCAGTTTGACTGAAGCTGATGGTCTCTGTGATAGACTAGCAGGAAAAGGCTAGAAAAGTTCCCTTGCTCCTATGTATGGAGGACCCTGAGTACCAGGCAGAAAGAACCTCTCAGGGTTTCAGGGGAGAGACTCATGTATGTAAGACAGTGTTTTATAGAAATCAACCTGTGAATGGAGGACAGAAGTCTATGGGATGGGTTTCTGGCAGCTCCTAATCATGCTGTGTACTCCCTATTCAGTAATCTGGGTGATACACAATGAGAAGGGAGTGCATTCCTCTGGTGGAGCCAGAGAGCCCTGTATTAGGGAGAAGTCTTCTCAGGGTGAGGGATATTAGCCCAGTAGCTTGCCAGGGGCTGACCTCTGTGTCTTGCATCAGAAGGCTGGCCAGAGACCAGTCCATCCCCCACTTGGAATTTTTCTTGGTTGAAACTGGCAGTTTGTCTTCATTGCCCCTGATTTCTAGCTTAGTCTTCTTCTGAAGGAGCTTAGAAGGAAAACGTAGACTTTCACTGTGTCATTTGGTCCTTTGTTCAGGTCCTCTTTTACTTCCCCAGTTCTGTGTCCCATCCCTCCCTCTGCTCCAGCTGAAATGTTTCACCCATGGATATACTATTGGGTTAAGTGAGAAGGAGTTGAGGGCTTTCTGTGGGTTTCCTGTTGTCATTGTTCTCCAGGACCGAGAATGCCAGATGGAGCCTCCTCCCAGGACAAACTTTTCAGCCACAGCCAATCAGGTGAGACCCTGGGTCAGTCTAAAAGTCATCACCACATCCCCAGCCATTCACCCCATGCATCCTTGTCAAAGATTCCTCTGGCAGTCTTCCCTCCTCATCCATCCATCTCCCTGCTCCTTGTCCAGGCTCTGAACACTAAGAATATGAGACAGTCAGTCCCCACCCAGTGAGTTCTGGATCAGCTACATGGCCCCCTACAGGGCAAGGCTGTCAAAGAGGAAAATAGGCATAGTTTCTGACTCTCTGCAGCCCATGGCACCCCAAGGCTGACTCTGAAGTGTTAGCACTCTAACCTGCCTTCCAGCAGCCTTCATTGTTTCTGCAGACCCTCCTTCCCTCTCAAATCCTACTGGATAGCCATGCTGATTAGGCAGAGTATGCTGCCAGGAGACCTGAGCTCAGGCCCCAACTTTGCTACTCATACTCTACGATCCTGGGCAAATTATATCACGCTTAATGCATCAGTTTCTCTTTCTCTGTCAAATGAGGAGAAAAAGCAGACTCAAGGGTTGTTGGAAGGCTTTGAATGAGATAACAAACATTGAATTATATTGTAGCATGGAGTACTCGCCCATGGGTGAATAGTTAATGTAAGGTGTGTCTATCTGGCCTCCAGGTGGCAGTGACTGCCCAACTCTGGAGAGAGCAGAATATGATTTGGGTTTTTGTCCAGTCCCAGATTCTTACTGCTTCCTTTGCTACATCCTTGGGTTTCTCTTGCTGTCAGATCCAGTTATCAGGGGTTCCCTTACTTACTTACTTACTTTATTTATTTATTTATTTATTTGAGAGAGATAGAGGGCACGAGCAGGGAGCAGGGGGAGGAGCAGAGGGGGAGAGAGGGGATGGGGAAAGAATCTCAAGCAAACTCTGCACTGAGTGTGGAGCCCAACTCGGGGCTCAATCTTATGACCCTGAGATCATGACCTGAACTGAAACCAAGAGTCAAGCACTTAACTGACTGAGCCACCCAGGCACCCATCCCATACTTTTATCTTTTTATGCTCAGGAGGTGTGGTCAGTGCCATAGACAGCCAACATGAACTAGTAAGGTTTATCACATCTCCATGGGGAAAACATTTTTAAAATGTCTTAGTTCAGAGTCTTATAAATCACCAAGAAAAATGTGAGCTGGTCTAATATTTGCCAACTTGTTTTGCCTAGCGGGGTCTGTAGTTGGAACAATACTGATCTCCAGCTGATAATTGAGCCTCCGAGCTGCAGGGTGGAAAGCTCACCCCAGAGGTGCCCTGAGAGCTTCATTCCTGTCCTAGAGCTGACAGCAGAGAAGACAGACATTGGATACATAATTACAGTGGGCCAAGTATAGGATGCTATAGAGGCATGTGACAGGGGTTGACATAATCTATTCCTCAAGCTCTAAAAGCTGAATAGGAGCTAGCTGGATGAAAATTTTGCCCTGTGATGATACTTCTCATCTTGCCCTTGCCTAGTGGGAGATCTACGATGCCTATGTAGAAGAGCTTGAGAAGCAGGAAAAGACCAAAGAGAAAGAGAAGGCAAAGACGCCAGTGGCTAAAAAAATGGGGAAGATGACCATGAGGAAGATGACATCTATGGAGTCCCAGGTTTGGTGGAGGTTTCCATGGCTCTGTCACAGAGAATGACTGAGTGGGATCTTGGTCTCTGGGTAGAGAGAAGCCTGGCTATTTGGAAGGACTTCACAGATTTAAGGGAGGGGGGGCTGCTAATGTTGAAGTATGAATAGTTCTTTCCTTGTGGGAAGATGTGAGAAGAGCTACAGCTGCCTCTGGCATTCCAAACCTCTCCCCAGTCTTATATAGGATTCAGGATTGTTGGGCTAGGGGGTAACAGAAAACATGAATGTTATTGAAAGTCCAATGTACACCTTGAAAGAGCTTAGGAGTCTTCTCAGGATGGGGTAGAATATGAGAATAAGGCACCACCTCCCTGAGCAAGTGCTCCTGGGGTTTGGAAGAGTGATTTGCTCTTTGACTTTCAATCCTCGGGTTTACTTCTGCTCAGATTTTTAGGTGAGTCTTATGGGCCAGAAGCTAAGTCAGAGCTGATCAGTCACCAGCAAGTCCAGGCAAATGGGTGTAGTCATTCTGGGCTGGATTTTACTGTGAAGAACCCTATAGGAGTCATTATAGAGGTCATGGTTGGGGGACTCACTATGGGTACAGCCAGTATAGGTTGGGGATCATCATGGAAGTTATGGTGATAGGCCACCACAGGAAAGACCACCACAAGGAGATGATGAAGGGTCCCATTTGTCCCTTCAACAGAGAGAAAGCTGGGTCAGGAGCCAGAGTTGCAGTATGGATATCAGGATGAGTTTGACCGACAATGGAGTGGGAGAGCAGAGGGCCACAGGAAGCTGAGGTCTGTGTTCAGCACCTTGGAGAGCTCCCAGACAGCTCTCTGGGAAGTGGTTCTGCTATAGAAGCTAGATCAGTTAAAGGAAATTTTGATTTGTCTGAGGTATGCCCACTTCCACTCAATTTCATGTCCCTGATAAAAGTCACATTTTACGAGAGGTTTGAGGGTTCCCTGCTTTGGCTTAATATGAACTTCCCCAATTCAGTTTCATTCAACTACAGACCAAGAACTTGTGATCATGATCATGCTGGGTACTGGAACCCAGAAGTGAAAGACGAAGTCCCTGCCCCATGGGTTGCCCTGTCCA
Source organism: Ursus maritimus (assembly GCF_017311325.1). Taxonomy (NCBI): domain Eukaryota; kingdom Metazoa; phylum Chordata; class Mammalia; order Carnivora; family Ursidae; genus Ursus; species Ursus maritimus. The sequence continues at coordinate 24,094,288 of NW_024424119.1, forward strand.
GACCCTTGATTTCCCCTGTGCTGTTGCCTAGAGGTTAGTGGCTTTGGAGGGGCTGTTGGCCTGGGTCAAGTTTCACTTGAAGATCCTTCAAAGGTTTGGCTATAGGCTGTGTGCTAGGACCATTATTGCAGAAACCTTAACTGCAGCTGCCAGGACCCGGAGAACAGAAGAAATTTCCCTGTGGCTGAGACTGAAAACTGTCCTCAGGTCTAAGCTCTTGGTGTCTAACATGTATATCAGACTTGGTGCCTAACATGGCCAGGGAAGGGGGACTACACTAAATTAATTCTTCCAGCTTGGTTGACACTGAAGGTTGTAATGCAGCAGATTCCAGCCCCTGGACCAAGAGGCTACTGTGGTGGCAGGACATTGTGGGGTGGAAGGTACCCCCCAACACCAGTGTGCAACCTCTACATGAGGGAATTGAGTTTTAACTGGGAATCCCAAGTACTGGGCCTGGCTGTCTGTAGAATAGAGTGGCCCATTGCTCAGGCCCAGTGCATGAACAGAGTGATAGCCTTTTTTCAGGGACCTGCATCTGATGAGGTTGATATAAAACTCAAGTGTGTGGGAGGGGAGAAAGCAGAATAACTCCATGATACCCTGTAGGAAGGTCTGCAATGATAGATCTCAGGTTTCTGTCTCATTAATGATTTGGATTCATGTAAGCTTGTCTGGTCTGAAAGATTAGGACAGGAAAGGGAGAAAGGGCTCAGAGGCCACAAGTTTAGTCAGAACTAATGAAGAGCTGTCTGCTCAAGTAGCATAGTATCCAGAACAAGGGAGACAGCAGTCCACCACACTCAGTCCTCAGAGCACATCTAAAACCCTGAGTCTGCCAGGACCAGGAAGGGTGGTTAGGCTAGTGAGGCTTTCTGTGTGGGGCTGAGGGCATGGGACCTGGAGTCCACAAAGCTGAGTTTACATCCTGTCTTTGCTACTTATTACCTGGGTTTTTCCAACCTGTTTCCTCACTGGTAAGGACATCCTAATGATACTTACTTTGCAAGATTGTTGTGAGAACTCAAGATCATGTACAGTTGCTAGTATAGTACAGTGACCCTATGATGCAGGTGACATCCATCCCTGCTATATCATGTGTACTCGAAGACTCAGAGAAGTCAAGTAACTCACCTAACATTGCCACCTGGTTCCTAATCCATGGAATGCGAAGGGAATGCAGGTCTGTGTATCTCCAGAAGCCATCCTCTTAGCTACTTGCTGATGCTGACACTCCTGGGAAGTCTCATTTTCAAGAACCATGGGCTTGAGCCCCCCGAGGGTTACCCACTCAGCTGGTTCTTTCCTGCAGTAGTCAAGGCCTTGGATTAGGAGTCATTTCTGCCTTCTACTCCCTATGTACAAGCATATCTCTGCCCCCTCTCTGGGTCTCTGTCTCTTCCTCAACTCTTGACTAAATAAGTTAGATCAGAAGCTCTCTAAGGGCTTTAATGGGAGTGTTTGTCATTGCCTGAGATGGTGAAACCTCTCTGTCTCCACTAAAGAAGCCTCTTACCTTCCCTTTTCTGTTCTTCCTCCGATACCCTTCCTGGGCTCTCTTCAATGTCCTGTGTTGTACTCCAAGATATGCCTTCTCCAGAACAAGTTCAGAATGAAAGATCATGAGGCAGGCTGTGCCCAGGAGCCCAGTATGGCAGTGCAGACTCCTTATGCCACTTATAAGCTGGGCATTCCCAAAGGGGGGTGGTGACCTGAGCTGGTCCTTGAGGCATGAAGAGAGTTCTTTACAGAGCTGTCTGGGGTGGGTGGTGTCAGAGAGACAATTGCACATCTGGGCTGTGGCTCAAGCCATAACCTTTCCAGGTGCTAGCTATGAGGACCTGTGGCCTCTGTATCTCCACAGAGTGATGACATCACCAAAGTGACTCAGGCCGCTAAAATTGTGGAGCGGATGGTCAACCAGAACACATATGATGATGTTGCTCAAGGTAAATTTTGAAGTGCTGGCAACTACTGTTATTGCCTGTATTAAAAAATTCCTCATGGGGTGCCTGGGTAGCTCAGTTGGTTGAGCGTCCGACTCTTGATTTGAGCTCAGATCATGATTTCAGGGTCCTGGGATCAAGCCCTATGGGCTCTATGCTCAGTGGGGAGTCTGCATCTCTCCCTCTCCCTCTCCCTCTGCCACCCTCCACCCCGCTCACAAGTGCGCGCTCTCTCTCTAAAATAAATAAATAAATCTTTTTAAAAAATTCCTCATACAAGACAAGTATTTGAGTGTCCCATGCTAGGTCCTATAGGTGCAAGGGGAAAAAAACTAATCCTTCCCTCCTCTGGATGTCACTAGGGAGACAAGACATATACAGGTCCACTACAAACAATGGAGTAAGAAAAAATGGGTCTAGTGATGAGATCCGACAATGGTGCAGCAAAGACACCTGCACATTAGTGATCCAATGTCATCTTAACAGTCCGGGGAGGCCGGTAGAGAGCAGAGAGTGTTACCCCTACTTTACACAAGAGGAAGCTAAGTCCAAGGCTACCTGGCTAGTGAATGGCAGAGAGGACCCAAATCTAGATCTTGGGCTTCCTAATTCTTGTCTCTACTGTGTCCAGCTTGGGGGCAATATAAATGCTAGAATGCAGACTGAAGCTGCTCTGGGGATCCTCAAGAATGGAGGAAGGGAAATGAGGAATTAGTGGCAGCAGTCAAGGAAAGCAGCAGGGAGGGGTAAGCTAGGTGCAAAGGGATAAGCAGAGTTTGAGTGAGAGATTAGCAGAAGGGCAGATGTTCTGGGCAAGGGACAGCATAAGCAGTCACTTGGTGGTAAAAACAAATTGGAATGGACTCTGAGGACAAAGGGCAGCAGGCCAGTGACTCAAACAGAGATTTGTTGGAAAGTAGTGAGAGTTTAGGCTACAGAGGTGGTTGGAGCCAGTTAATGAAGGGCCTGGAATATCTCAGGGAATCTGAGCTTTTTCTGCAGAGAGATCAAAGATACTGTCCAGGCAGGAACACAGCCCAGCGAGAACCTGGCTGGAGAAGGATGTGATTGGGCCGAATATAGGGAGAGAGATGAAGATGAGGTTCAGGTGTGGGGTAGGAGGGGCCTCATCACATCTTTTCCAGGGGATGGAGAAAAGGAAGCGGTTATAATAGTGAAAAACCAGTATCAGCATTCCCTGGGAACGGCCTGTGTACTGGGCATTGTGCTGTGCAATTTACATGTATTACCTTATATCATCCTGACATCCACACTGTCAGGTGAATACCATTATTCTCTCCATTTTATAGGTGAGAAATTTGGGCTATTGCCACTTGTTCAAACCCACAGCTAGTATGAGGAGTGAGTGGAGCCATCAGGACTTGAACACAGGCCCCCTGGATCCATAGCCTAAGTACTTTAGCACAAGGCCACAGAACCACTGAGCTGGAAGAGACATTTCAAGTAAACATTCAATAAGTCTATGCTGGTGATTAATTAGTGATGAAGTGAAGAAAGAGATTGATTCAGAAATGCTTAAATCCTGGGGGCCTGGGAAATCCTGGTGTCTTTGACAGAGCCAGGGAAACAGAATCCTTCCCATGGCATGAACAGCACGTTCCCAAGTGGCTTGTATTTCCCTAAGAGGTCGTGCATTTATCTGGAGCAGCTGCCTCCCCAAAGTTGGCAGCTCCTCGCTGCTGGCTGGTCTCCTTTGCTGACAGCCTAGGGCTCTTCTTGGTGACTTGATGCTCATTGCTCACCCATGGGACATAAAAACCAGGGCTGCCAAGACCAGCAGCCTAAACAAGCCCCCTTGTTATCATTCAGGCTGGAAAACGACCTTGAGTGCTTTTCAAAGCTGTCAAAGTACACAGCAGCTGTGAATGAATTTGTCACTCACACAGCTTGGCTTCCTGAAACCCAGCCTCTGCAACCAGCCCACCAAAGGGCTGCAAACACGATTAATATCCATGGAGAAATTGGCCGTGGTGAACCTTTTCATTTATAAGAACACAATCACATAAAAATGCATTGAACTTTGATTTTTTTAATTGCATACTCTTTTCCCTTTGGGAAAGTCTAATCATGAAGAAGTGAAAACAGAGAAGTGTTACCAATTAATCTCCTCTCTGAGCTGAGGTCTTTTCAAAGATAGCCGAAGCTCAGGCCTCTCTGATACGATCCAGGCTCATGCCTCTGGTCAGTCTGATTCTTTTTTTGTTCTCAGACATTCTTGAGATTTAAATGTGGTCCCACAGCCTCAAGGCTGGGGCAGTGCCTGGGCATGTCCTTGACCATGCTGGACAAGAGGATTTGTTTTCTAATGGGTCACCCTTGGTTGGAAAGAAAGATTGAGAAAATTTTCACTTCTGGTGATTTATTTCATTGCATTGTTCGAGCGGTCCCCGGGGGTCTGCTCTGTGGCTAGCACGGTGCTGGGCACTGCGAGTCCAGCCATGACTGTAACATGCTGCCTGCTCTCCGGGAGCTGTCTGGTAGGGGAGACGGGCGAAAGGCTAAAGAGAAGCAACACAGCGTGACAGATATTTCAGTAGAGAAGAGGCAGGGCTGGAATGGAGGAAGTGATGAATTCTGCTTGACACGAAAATGAAGGCCTCACAGAGAAGTTTAATCTGAATCTGCAGTGAGTGGGAGTTTGCCAGGAAGATGGAGGAGCAGGACATTTTCGACACTATTTGATATAGAAGTTACGTGAACACCTGACTGGAAATGACACGGCAGTGGTGGCCTGGAGCCTTGCTTTGACCAGGGAGCCTGTGCAAGGGAGCCACTGAGGGGTTTTCAGTGGGGTGGAGGGGGTGGTGTGCTGAGGTGATTGATTTGTTCTCGCGCAGGTAGCTCTGTGGAGCATCGCCTGGGGGAGGACTTCCTGGAGGTGGGGAGACCAACTAGGAGGGTGATGTAAGAATCCAGGTGATGGCTCTTGGGGCTTGGGCAGTGGCTGTGGGTTTGGAGACAAGTGAAGGGATTAAAAAAAGTCATCAGAAGAAAAATATGAGAGAGGATAGAAAGAGATCAGTCAAGGATTACCAGGTTTCTGGTTTAGCCAAGTGGCAAGACAGATGGAGCTTCTACCTAATTTAGAGGAAACGGGAGGCAGAGACAGTTTAGGGCAGGAGATGAACTTGAGTTCAGAGAACCCATTTCAGGGAGCCAGGCGCTTCACCATAGTGGGGCTTGGCAGGGGATATGAAGATGGACAAACCCGGGGTTTTAGCTATGAGGACACGGCCGCTTTATTGTAAATTGCCCCCAACAACAGTGATGACAGTAACAATAACACATACAGAGAGCTTACTACATGCCAGGTATTTCTCTCAGTACTTTACATATATTAGCAATTGATCCTCACAACAGTCCTTTGAGATAGGTACTATTACTGTGCCCACTTTGAAACACAGAGTCTGTTTTGGCCAAGGAGGTACAGACAGAAAGTGGCAGACCTGGGTTTGCCATAAAATGGCAGTCCCAGGGCTGATTCAGCCTGGGTGTGTTTAAGATTTTAAGTACTACGAGGATGCTGCTGACGAATACCGAGACCAGGAGGGTACGCTGCTGCCGCTCTGGAAGTTCCAAAACGACAAAGCCAAGCGCCTGGCCGTCACCGCCCTCTGCTGGTGAGTATAGACATTGCAGCAAACCTGGAGCCCCTGAGCGCCTGAGTCGGGCACTTCTACTGCACTTCACACCCTGAGGTTGACACGCAGTATTATAGAAAAAAAGGGACTGGGATTTGTATGGGATTGTGGGATCAGCCCAGGTCTTTAAAGTCAACAGTAGATGTCTCCAGTGTAGTTAGGCACCAGTGTTCATGGGAAGGCCACGTTCGTTTACTGGGCCAATGGGTTCATATTTCTTTTGCAGGAATCCAAAGTACAATGATCTGTTTGCGGTGGGACATGGCTCCTGTAAGTAATCTGGCTATTTGTTCATTTGCTCACTCAACCAGCAAACACTTCAGTACCTACTCTGTGCAGAGCTCTTTGCGAGGTGTGAAAGAAGTAAGATGACTGAGATATAGTCACTGCCCTCAGGGGCTCACAGTCTAATGGGGAAGATGGACAATCATACCAGCAGTTAGCGCTGGGGGAAAGACTATGCCAAAGTGAACCTTGAAGGTGTTATTGTGGTGAAGAAAGAGAGGAGAGCACTTCTGGCAGAGGAACCAGCATATGCAAAGGTCCGGAGGCACAAGAGATATGGGAGGAAATGAAGCTGTTAAGGGAGCCAGGGTTGGCCCCCAAAGGGCTTGGTAAGCCATTCCGAGAAGCTTGAAAATCCATCTGGGGGCAGTCTTATGACATTCTCCTGAGGGGAAATCACTGAAGGAATTTGAGAAGAGCAGGGACAGAACCAGAGCAGGGGGGAAATTGCAGGCATGAGACTAGGGGCTGGGAAACCACTTGGGAGCCTGGTGAGGCTCCCCAGGAAGAGATGGCAGGACCTGGACTACGACTGTGGCATGGGAATGGAGAAGTAGGTTTGCGAAGCTTGAGAAGGTGGACTGGACCAGACCCGGGGAGAGACTGGAGGCTGAGAGAAGGAACTTTCCTGATCTGGCCCTGGAGCAGGCAGGGGTGGGGGCAGGTGCTTGGTGTTCATCACTTGGCCCCTGGGCCCTGGAAGAGCACTCTTGTCCAGGCTGTCCCTGCCCCTGCCAGTCCACCCTTATCCCGGCAGCAGGAGACGGCAGTGCCGTGACTGTGTGGTCGTTCACTTTCCCTTCATGTTCCGCCTTCCCTGAAGAAGCCCCTACCTCCGCGCTGGGCTGGACATTCCCCCTTCCTAACAGGAGAGGGCCCCACACTTCATGTTAGCTGGAGCTCCCCGGGCTAACAGCCTGTTCTCTGGCTGGGAGGGTCAGCGTCTACGAGCAGAAAAATCCTTCCATTCTCCAAGCTTCTGCTGGCTGGCAGACGTGCAAGCTCCTGGTCTCGACCCCTCAGACCGCCTGTGCACCCAGCCTATTCTTTGACCAGGGTTGGGGAGTGGGAGGGAGGGCAAGGAGGAGTCAGTGTTTATTATTCCTCTCAGGGAGGAGACCTTGGAGCTGCTCCCAGTCTCGTGGTCTGGGCTGCCTTTGAGGATACCCTAAATGCCTGCTTTGTGTCCCCACTCCTGAGGGGGGGCTGCCGCCAAGCTGGAAGCACCCTCCCCCTCTGGCAGGGAACTAGCACATTCCTCCCCCTCTGCTGCAGCTACTGGGCCTGGCACAGGGCCTGGGGGCTGGGCAGGCCCTCCCAGGAGTGGGTGTGGACCCCTACAAGGCTGCTCTCTGCTCAGGCTCTCTGCCCAGGACTGAAGCAGGGGTGAGAGAGGCTCCCTAGCACGTGGAAGAAGAAACCGCATCACTTCTCCGCCGGTCCTCTTCCCACCCAGGCTCAGAAGCAGCAGCAGCCAGTTGGGGTCATGCAGACACGGTCCACAGGGGCCGCGTTCGCCAGGGGCGGTGGAGAAGAGTAACTCACCCCTCGGGAATAGAGGAGTGAGCCTGGCAGGCCTGGCAGACCCAGGACCCGCCTTGAGGCAAGCACGCACCCAGGAAGGGCCTCTTTGTCTCTTGCTGGCCACGAGCACACGCCTGGGTAGCACCAGTCAGTTGTAGAACTTCCGGCTGGAGGGTTACTGCCCCGTGGTGTGACCTGGGGCCAGAAGATGCTCTGAGCCTTGGTTTCCTTATTGGTGACCTGAAGAGGCTGACCCCTGCCAGACCTCCATCCCGGGGCTGTTGCTAGGCTCACTTGAAAGAAAAGGAAAAGGGCCCCGTGAACTATAGGAACCACCCACATAGAAAGGACAGCCATTGCTCGTTTGTCTGTCGTTCTGTCCCCTAGCTTTCCTTTTTTTTTTTTTTTAAAAGATTTTATTTATTTGACAGAGATAGAGACAGCCAGCGAGAGAGGGAACACAAGCAGGGGGAGTGAGAGAGGAAGAAGCAGGCTCATAGTGGAGGAGCCTGATATGGGGCTCGATCCCACAACGCTGGGATCACGCCCTGAGCCGAAGGCAGACGCTTAACCGCTGTGCCACCCAGGCGCCCCTGTCCCCTAGCTTTCCTGCAGGTCTCAGGGGACCTAAGCAGAGCGAGGGGGCTGTGGGGACAGAGGAGAATCAGACAAGGCCCCTACCGCCTCTAGCGAGCAGGCCCCAGCAGTGGCAGGGATGCTATTTGCGGTTGCCACCACTGGTACAGGGGTCATGGACCAGCTCGCACATGGGCATCTTTCTCCAGACCTTGCATATCTCAGCACCACTCTGCAGAGGCCTGAGCAGAGTCAGGCTGAGCTGGGACTCAGAAGGGCCCCTGCGTTCACTCCTGAGGTCACCTCTGGGAGTCCGGTGCTCTCGGGTGCCCAGACACCCTCCTGGAAGAAAGAGGGCAGGGGGCGCCTGGGTGGCACAGCGGTTAAGCGTCTGCCTTCGGCTCAGGGCGTGATCCCGGCGTTACGGGATCGAGTCCCACATCAGGCTCTGCTATGAGCCTGCTTCTTCCTCTCCCACTCCCCCTACTTGTGTTCCCTCTCTCGCTGGCTGTCTCTATCTCTGTCGAATAAATAAATTTAAAAAAAAAATCTTAAAAAAAAAAAAGAAAGAAAGAAAGAAAGAAAGAGGGCAAAGCTGAGGTGGGCGAAGGGTGCCCTAGTCACTGGATGAGGTTATCGTGAGGGGCAGCTGGCTCCCAGCATCCACCACACTGTCTTTGGAAACTCCCAGATGCCAGCCTCCTATCCTCAGGCTTGGCCTCATACAGACAAACCCTGGAGGGAGAATTTGGGCTTGTTGTTGGATTTGCCCCTGATGAGCTCAGCCCAAGCCTCCTTTTGCCTGGAATTCCCAGATATTTCTTCTATAACCCAGCTAAGAAGGACTTTGGCAGGGGTAGGCGTTTACCTAAGAAGGACTGGGGCCAATCTCCTATTCGGGCACAGAGCAGGTTGGCTGGAGCTAGACCAGGCCAGGAGCAAGAAGGTAGGGAAAAGGGAGTCCAGACACTTGCCCGAAACAGCCCTGAAGCATTTGCACCTGCCTTCCCCGGGTGGCTGCTGGGGAGGCGGCGGTGGCCATGTCAAGCTGCATATAAGGCAGAGACTGGGGTGCCCCCGAGGGCCAGGCTCCGTGTCTCCCCAGAGTGGAGAAAGACACTGTCAGCAGGTGAAAGCAGATGGAGGAACACTGGCGGGCAAGGGAAAGTAGTCTAGGAAGGGGCGGCCCATGGGGCAAAGCAGGATGCAATTATATCGGCCCACTGCACTGAAGGGGTCCTTTCCAGCCCATTAGCCGGCTGATAGCAGGGAAATGGGAACTCCTCATGGTCTGTTGGGCAGGGGTGGTGGAAGAGATCCTGGACACTCTGCGCGGTCCTGCCTGGCTCACATGGAGATGAGGGGGAAGCCGCCCAGTGGGCCCCATCAAAGAGAGACAGAGGAGCCAGCGGTCCCTCAGCCCAGCCTTCCTCTGGGGGCAGCCCTCAAAAGGGGCCAAAGTCAGGCCCCGAGCCCCCCGACAGAATGCTTTCTCTCTCTGTCCCGTCACATCCTGGCCTGTCTCCGAGCCTGCCGAGGCCAGAGACACACTTGTAGGGATTTAAATCTTTCCTGATCATTTATTTGTCAGCTTCACTAATTAAGCAGTGTTAATTTCATTTACTGAAAATGGAAATTCATCCACCTCATTTCTCCCCGTTCGTCCTCCATACACAAAATCCATCACTCCTCAGCTGCAGGCCATGTAAAATTTACAGGACTAATTATGTTGTCAGGTCTCTTTGTAAATACGGTCCATAAAGGCCACTGTGCTTGCCGGGTTGTAGTGCGAGGGCATTCCCGTTGTTAGTTTAATTACTGGTTAGTTATTTAGGTTCTCAAATGTTTGCCTCATTTTCCCTAAATCAAATTAAATGTCCCGCTTGATGTATTCTGTCTCCAAGGCCTTGCTCTTATTTCCTACACTGTTTAAATATGACTTCTCATTGGAGGACTGTGCTCCGAAGAGCCGGGCTGCCTGAGAGTGAACCCTCTCAGCCTGGCACCACAGCCTCTGGGCCAGGCCGGAGGTTTGGAACCCTCTAGCACTGGTGCCCTTTCTCGGTGAGCCCTGGGCTAGTCCCGTGCCTTTGGAGACTGTGAAAATCCTAACCCAAAGGGCATTTCTGTTCCTGGAGTCCAAGGTGGCAGGACTGGGTGTGGGAAGCTGAGGGAGGGTTTCATTATTGTCATTAGAAGAGCTGGGGATCATTGCATCCATCCCCCCTGACTTCTAGAGACACTGTTTCCAAACCATCCCAGGAAAAAGTACCATCTCTGGTGCTTCTCCCTCTGATTCCTCAAAGTAGAGTTTGGGTCAGACTTCCCGGAATGCCTACTACATTTGTTTCCCATTCCTGCTATAACAAATTGCTACCAACATAATGGCTTAAAACAACACCTATCTATTATTTTACAGTTCTGGGGTTCAGACGTCTAAAATGGGTTTTGCTGAGCAAAAGTCCATTGTCAGCAGGGCTTCATTCCTTTTGGAAGCTCTAGGGGAACATCCACGTCCTTGCCTTTTCCAGCTTCTAGAAGCTGCCCGCATTCCATGGCTTGTGGCCCCCTTCCAGCCAGCAACTGCATTATTCTGACATCTGTTTCTATTCTCAATCTCCTTCTCTGACTCTCCGGCCTCCCTCTTTCCCTTATGAGAACCCCTGTGATTACATTGAGTCCACTCAGATAATCCAGGATAATCTCAAGGTCTTTAATTTAATTACCTCCACAAAATCCCTTTTGCCTGCTAAGTAACATAGTTATGAGTTCAAGGGATTAGGACATGGACATCGAAGGGGGTGTTATTCTGCCTACCACAGCTCCTCTCCAAATGCCTCTTGCATGACTTAATAAGGGAGTCGTTAAGCCGCTGCTGCCTTGGAGGCAGCCCTGGGCTGGACTCATTCAGAAAGCCACAGTAGGAGAGGGGAAGGCCTGCTGTCGGAGGCTGGCTCAGGAACCTGCCTTGGCAGCTTGGCAATCCACTTCCCTCTGACCACTGACCTGGCTTTAGCCTGGTAGCCCGACATGCCCTCTGTCTGCCTTGCCTTCACTGAATCCTGAGCAAGAGCCTGGGCTTCTCCTGACAGCCAGAATTCTCCAGAGTGGCCCCTGTGATCTAGAGTTCTTACTTGCAGGGCAGGGGTAGAGCTCTGGGACTGAGGCCCCCACTGGTGGTTGCCAGTTCAAGAGACATCCATCCATGCTTCTCACTGGGCCCTACTCTGCCAGGGCCCTCCCACAGGGAGCCGAGGGAGTGACAGCCTTTGTCTATGGTGGAACTAAGCCCCTGCTCCCTTGAGACCATGGCCTTCTGAGAGCTGCCAGATCAGCTTCTATTAGGGGATTGACTCTCTTTCCCAAAATCTTGTGGATCACTGAAGGTCAGAGTCAGGGAGGATTTAGAGATTTTCCAGCAAAGCAGGAGTACCAAGAGTCAACCCTCCCAGTGGAGAGAGTAAACCTGCTAAGCCATGCTCACTCCATTCTTTGATGGAGCCTTTGTGGCAGGCTGAGGAAAAGACCTGCTCATGTCCACCTGTAATAATGACATATAGGTAGAGAAGAGTGGAGGGGGGCCCATACACAGAGGAGAGGCTGAATGATCTGGAAGGCTTCCGGGAGAAGGGCAAGAACATAAAAGCGGAGCTAAGACCAGGCCAGCAGCCCTCTCCCTCGGTCTCAGAGTCACAGACCAGGTTGTTCCTCTGTTTCTCTCTCCCTCCCCCTCCCTCTTTTCTTCTCTCTTTCCCTCCTGCCCTTCCTCTTTCTCTTCCTCTGTTCCTCTGCTCCTTCTACCTAGCCACAGTTACTTACTGAAATCCTGTAGCCTGGAGGAACCTGGAATTCCTCACTGGCCTCAGACTTCAGAGTTTCTGCCTCATACAATGGAATGTGGGGTTAGGGGCTCCCATCTGTGTCACTGGACCCTCCAGTCCCTACTTTGAGGAACCAGAGAATTTGTGGTATTCAGGACAAAGTACCCCGGGGCTCAGGGCCCAGGGCCCTGTAAGCCTTGAGCCTGATACGATTCTAGTCTCCACTGGGAACTGAGGTACTATAGACGACCCCCTGATGCTAATGTTGTATTGGGAACCCTGGTGGGTGGCATCGTACTGGGAATGTTGGAGAGCCAAGCAATGATGTCCTAGGCTGCTGGTAACCTGGTTGTTGACATCATACTGGGCACGTTGGAGAGCTGGGCAATGATCACTAGACAAGTCACTAGGACTGCTGGTTACCTGAGTGATGATACCACATGGGGATCCCTGGTGGCCTGAGTAGTGATGTCATTTTAGGACTTCTGGAAGACAAGATGATGATCTCATGCTGGTACTGTTGGAGGTTTGGGCTGTGATGTCACACTGGGTATGCTCAGAGAATGAAATAGTAAGGTCACGGGGGCCACTGGAATCAGGGATGAGAACATCATAGAATAAGATGGAGTGGAGAGGAAGCACCAGTTAAATGAGAGTTTTCTGTGTTTTCCCGCTGTGGTTTGGCAGACAGCACCTTGAATTGGAATTCAGGAAACACTAGTCTAGCCATGATTAGAAACTGCGATCTTGGGGCACCTGACTGGCTCAGTTGCTGGAACATGATACGAGGCTCTTGATCTCAGGGTTGTGAGTTCAAGCACCACGTTGGGTGTAGATCTTACTTTAAAAAAAGAGAAGAAAAGAAAAAAAGAAAAGAAAAGAAAAGAAAAGAAAAAAGAAAAGAAAAGAAAGAAAAGAGTTCGTGATCTTTATGTCAGGAGGGCTCATTTGGTTGCAAGTAACAGAGACCGCCAGGGGCCGGCTAAGAAACAGAGGCTTCTTGTCAGGGTGCATGTGGCCTGGGAACGAAGGAAGTATCTAAGGTCTTAGTGTGACTGATCGCGCTCTGTGTCCCCATCTCTCGAAATCCATGCTTCTCTCTGCCAGAAGTTTCCCCTTATCATGTGTGACTGCCCTGTCCCTTACACATTCTCTAGTCCACATCCTGGGGAGATTGGACTGGCTTCTCCAGTCACCACCACCCCATGAGGTCTGGGTCAGTGCAGTGTAACGTCACCTATAAACAAGATATTGCATGAGGCAAACACCATGTGATGGGTCTGAGGCAGCCGGGCACACTGTTTTCCCCTTCTGGCCTCAGTTTACCCATCTATAAAAATTGGGAGCCAAAGCCCAGCCTCTAGTCTCAGTGGTTCTGTGAGCAGGTCAGAGATGCCCTCACTATGCAGTTATTAAGCCAGACTAGGGTTTCTTACCCCCCTTTTCTGGTTTCACTGGTCATGAAGACCCTGTACACATGCAGGGACGGGGTGGTCACCTGTGTCTCTTGAGGGGCCGGGTCCTGTGCTGCAGAAGGAACGAGTGTGAGGGTCATACCCGCCTTGGCCCCTTGGTGAAATGAGGAAAGCATCTGAGTCCTCAGGCCGAGTGTCAGTCAGCACCTGTTCACGCTTTCACTCGTTTGCTCACGCACTGTCCCGTGTGCCTACGCGCCCATCCTCTGTCAGCCTCGCCCAGCGTCAGGGACAGACTGCGCGGTAAGGGCATCAGTACTTCACCCGTGTCCTGGCAGTAACTGCTCACTACCCATCGAGGGGTTGGCCTCATTCAGCTGCAGGGTCTGGCTCTCTCATCACACTAGGTGCTGCTGAGGGCAAGCCCACATCTCCAGTGGAGTGTCTCTGTCCCTGTCAGGGTCCTGCCCAAGGGGAGGCCCAGCTCCCCACACCACAGTTCTTACTGGCTTTGAGGTAGTGTCAGGCATAGGGTGACCCACCTGGCTCTGGGGGATCTGGAAACCCCCAGCTCCTCCTCTTTGTGAGAGGCTCGCTTTCTCCAGAGCAGAAACACTTTCCTTCCTCGACCACTGTGTGCCCTTCCCATGGCTCAGGTTGGATCCCAGCACCTTCCACTGGACGGGCAACTCCCTCCTGGTACACGAAGCCTCCTTTGCAGTGATGGGGGTGGGGAGGGAGGTATGCCCAATGGGAATCCCGGAGCTGGTAAGGATTAGCAAGGGAAGGTGGGCTTCCCCATAGAGACCTGCTCTGGTGGGCATACCGGCTTGCCTCAGTTTCCAACTCTACCCACCTAAGGCCAGCCTGGCTCCTTGCTGCACCCTGCTCCCTAGTCCTGGCTCCCAGTAAGCACCAAGTGGTGTTGGCAGAGTGCCTGGGGTGGGAATATCTGGTAACTGGTTGTAGCCGAGCTCATCACCAGAGCCCAGGGAAACCAACCCAGGGACTTACTCCCTTGAGTAAGGGGCAGCATTAGAAAGAAGACAGAGGAGCACCTGGGTGGCACAGTTGGTTGAGCTTCTGACTCTTGGTTTCCACTCGGGTCATGATCTTAGGGTCATGAGATCAAGCACCGTGTTGGGCTTGTGCTTGGGATTCTCTCTCCTCCTCCCTCTGCCCCTCCCACTTATGCTCTCTCTGTCTCTGTCTCTCTAAAAATAAGTAAATAAATCTTGGGAAAAAAAAGAAGAGAGAGAGAGAAGAAAAGAAAAGAAAAAGAAATAAGATAGAAAGAATGACTCAGCAAAACTAGTCAGGGTGGAGTGGCCTCCCTATTTTTCCCACCCATGGGCTCAAGACCTCAGGACTGGCCACTTTGTCAGGAGGCCCTAGGCCTGCAGTGCCAGGGGGCAAAAGAGGTAGCCCTGGAAGGGGAGGGAGCAGAGCCATCACCTCACGTAGAAGTTTCCCTTAGCAGAGGGTCCCCAAGATGGGGGCTGCTCTAGACTTCCTCCTCTTCTGAGCTTGGGAAGGGTCCTGGACTAGTGGTAGCAGGAGAGCTGGACTCGAGGGCTTGGACTGTGTTCTGTTCAGTGACACCTTGTCAGGTTGGGTGCCTCGTGAGCAGAGAATGAGAGAGAGGGAGGCTCTCCCCTGATATGGGGTGGGCAGGGAGGAGGGCCTCTGCGGAGTGGTCCGCTGTTGGTCACCAAAAGCTGTCACCCATAGTGGCCCGTGGCTGGCTGGCTGGGACTTCCCAGTTCTGGGAACCTGCCTCAGCTAGGGCACAGGCCGCAGCCAGGGACTGTGGGCGAGCGGGTACGGGAAGCTGCCCATGGGTGGCTACTTTGGAACTCCTATGGAGAATTCCATGTTAGTCCAAACTGAACTCCTGTCCTGGGCTGGGCTGGGGAACACACGGGCATCATTCGGGCATCTAAGGACAACCACCTGCCCCTGGGCTGGGCCGCTGAGCCCTCTCTGAGGTTGCTGCTTCTTCCCGAGCCCACACGCATTCTTCACCTAGCAACTCTTCGCGCCTGCACCCCTCTTTCCTGTGCCCCAGGGAGAATATAGAGAATGATTGTCTGTCCCTCAGATAAGCCTGGTCACCTTACCCTCCCAGGAACCCTAAGAAGGGAGAAGCCAAGGCTCATGATTCCATTTCTGAGACAGAGAAGATGAAGCCCAGAGAGGAATCCCACCCTCTCTGACAAGCAGTGGCAGGGCTTGTCCGAACCCGCCCCCACAGCCTGGCGCCCTCCCTGCGGCAGATGACTTCCTGAAGCAGGGCCGGGGCCTGCTGCTGCTCTACAGCATGAAGAACCCCAGCTTCCCTGAGTTCAGCTTCAGCAGCGAGAGCGGCATCATGTGTCTCGACATGCACGCGGACCACCCCTACCTGGTGGTCGTGGGCCACTACGACGGGAACGTGGCCATTTACAACCTCAAGAAGCCCCACTCCCAGCCCTCCTTCCGCAGCTCAGCCAAGTCTGGCAAGCACACGGACCCTGTGTGGCAGGTCAGCCTGGAACCCAGACGGGAGAAGTGGGGGTGGAACCCCTAGAGGAGGGACCTTGGGGAGGACGGGCCACAGGCAAGGGGATGGGGAGGACAGGCACCAGCTTAGAGGCCAAGGAGTTGGGTGTGCGAAGGGGCAGAGAAGGGCAGGAGGTGAGAGTCGGGAGGGGAGGGGTCTGTGGCGCGGAGCTGCTAGCAGGAGGGCCCCTCTCTCTGCGAAGGCTCTCCTAGGTGCAGCGCTCAGGGACTCCTAGCCCTTGGCTGGAAGACTCGAAAGCCTGACGGGCCTCTGCTGTGTCATCAAGGACTCCAGTTCCCTGTGTTTGGGCTTCCTCGACTCCCTGCCAGGACTCTCCCCTGCCATCTGGGCTAGATTTGGGGCAACTCCCAGACACAAGTGGGTGCTGCTAGTGTGTCTGCCCTCTGGGCGGGGCCGTGCTGGGACTCTGTCTTCTCATCTTCCTTAGTCCCCTGCCCTAATAAGAGTCTCCAGGCAGGCTCTGCACCCCTGCCTTCCTGGCCCTGAGCTCCCTGTGTCATGCAGACACCTGCCCTAGGCACTGGATTTCAGCTCTCAGACAGCTCAGCTCCTTGAGCAGAGGGGGGCCTGTCCAGGCACAGGGGACATGGTGCCCTCTCTTCTTTATCATTTGCCCAGAGCCAGGGCACAGAGAGGGAGGCACCCCTTCCCATGAGACACCCCCTCCCCACCCCTGCCGGCTCTTTACCAAAGCAGGGACCACAGCTCACAGTCTCAGGAGTTCTCTCCTCTGAAAATCCCACCTTCCCATTCATCGTCTCCAGGCACGCGGAGGTCTCGAGACATGGGGAGGATGTCTGCAGAGACTTTAAAGAACCAAGAGAGGAGAAAAAGACCTGCTTTGGTCAGACTAAACCAGCAGCAGGCCTGCCCTTGCTCTCCCAGCTCAAATAGCCCAGAGCCAAGCACAGAGCATCTCTGATTGGCCTGACCACCCTCCTCAAGCCCAGAAGAGGGCAAGGGGCCAAGGCCAACCATCCGGCTACGCCTCTGCTGTGTTCTCGGAAGCAGATAGCAGGTTGGGGAAAGAACTGGGGCATGCAGAAGACATGCTATCACTTTCATTGGGCGGGTACCAGAGAGACTGGCACCGACCTAGGCAGGGACGGCCTTCTGCTCTCCCACCATCCTGCTGGGGAAACAGGGCTAGTGCCTTTGCAAAACCAAAGACTCAAGAGTTCTTGGCTGGACTCGAGGCTTGTGACAGGGGAGGGGCTGCCTGGCGCTCGCTCACTCGCTCCCTGGTTTCCTGACTTCCTGTTCCCTCTTTGCCTCTAGTTCCCTCCCCCTTTCCTCATCCCATCTGTCCATTCAGTGAGTCCTCTTTGTGCTCCCCTGGGAGCTGAGGGTGCTTAAGGGCTTGGTCCCTGGGGTTCCCAGTGGGGGGATAAGCACAGCCATGGGCTGAGCAGGACAGGGCAATATGTTAACTCGGAAAGAGGGTTCCTGGGGGCACTGAGGAAGGACCTCGAGATTGTCCAGGGTAAGGAGCAGGGGCAGGGGGCCAGGTCTTCCCAGAGGAAGCAACACGTGAGCTGAATGGTAAGGGATGAGTAGCTAATGACAACTAAATGTAATGTGAGATCCTAGAGCAGAACAAAAGAGGCTATTTGGAGGAAGCTAAGAAAATCGAGTGAAGTCTAGATTTTAGTTGAAAAAGAAAAAAAGTATGAGTTAGATGAGGAAGGGTACAAAGGGGCATCAGGCAGAGTGGAGTGGCAGCGGGGAGCAGCATTTGGGGCGCAGTGGGAGAGGCAGGGAGGGTGGCGCGGACCGAGGACAACACCAGCACCTGCGTGAGCGCGCTTCTCTAGCAAGGAGGGAGCTTGCGCCTTGTACTCAGGGGCTTCAGATGAAGTGCTAGTACAGAAACCCGATATCTCAGAGGTGGGAATGGGGCTCTGGTGACTCAGCGTCCTGCTTGCTTGAGGGTCCCCTGTTCGCACTCCCCCTGTCCTCCAAGGTACTTTCATAAGGCTCCTAAGAGCTCCCTCCAGCACGGTTTGAAAATGGCTGCAGAACCATCAGAGAGTTTGGGGCAGAGAACAGAGTCATGCTTTGTCTTGGAGATGTCCTCTCACTGCAGCATGAGCAACTCTGAAGCCCGAGCTACAGCAGGGACAGTGGAGATAGAAATGAGAAGGTAGGGTGAGCACTGCCAAGGTAGTAAAAGCAACAGAAGGCAACTAGACAGCTACGAGATGCTGCCCTGGGACTGCGCCCAGGGGAGCCATGGAATGACTGAGGAGGAGCCGGTTTGGCCAGAAGTGAATACAAGAAGCCAGAGGAACATCTACAATGAAAAGAAGCCAGAGGAGGCCTCCTACAGGCTGTGGGCTGTGTAAGCCTGGAGCTTGGAGGGAAACTGGGCTGGTAAATGGCACGACAGCGACATCAGAGTCTAGGTCCTTCTTAAAAGGACTGTGTCTTGGGAGAGACCAGAGAGGTTATGTTGGATCCCAAATGCCAGGCTGTGGCAGAAGAACTTTATTCTGTTGGCAGCAGGGAGCCATGGAAGGTTTTGGAGCCAGGGAGAGAACTGTCTGTTCAAAGGGGACTAGGTTTCTAGCCCATGGCACAAGCTACTGCCCAAGGGAGCCCATCTGGGTAGCCCAGCCCTGTTCAAGCCCCACTGTGCAGCCTCGAGCAGCAACACTGTGTGTGTGTGTGTGTGTGTGTGTGTGTGTGTGTGTGTGTGTGTTCCGTGCTATACTGGGGAAGGGAGCAGGGATGGATAGATGAGCAGAGATGGGGGGGGGGCAGGCAGGTCTGCCCTAATCAGATAAGGCAGAAGAGAAGGAATCCGTGAAGCAGGCTCCTTACCACCTACTTCCCGGGCACTCATTCATTCTCTGAACCCCACTTACCACCTGCCCACCCACCCCTCCTTACTCCTACCCTCCCACCTCCACCCCAGGAGCACGTGTGTGACTTGTACACACACATACCTGCTCACTTGCAAATACACGCAGCAACCCCCACCGGGCATCAGGCCACTAAGTGGGGTGTGAACTACAATTTCCATGCGCCGCTGGAGGGTGCTCATTAAACACTTCCCTTTGTAGCTCCCTAGCGCCTCTTACAGCCTGGCCTTTGACACCCCCTGTCCCCTCCCCCCTTTAAAGAGACCATCTTTACAGAGAAGGAGAAGTGGTCCCAGTGTAAGGGCCAGCTCTGACTTATACCGCAGAGGCTCTGTGGTGTTCTAGGCCCCCCAGTGAAAAAAAGAGCCAGTTGCCTAGACAGGCCCAGGCAGGACTGGGCCCGCCCTTCTGTAACTCTGATCAGCCAGGCCTGGGGGTTGGCTGGGGACAGGCGATCCCCTCTCCCCCAACCACACCCCTCAACAGCCATGGTGACAGCTGTGGTCACAGGCAGCGGCAGTGAATTCTGTCCTCCCTCACTGGGCCCCTACTTGTGACAGGGGAAGGGACAGGGTCCCTGCATGGGAGGTCTGGAGGGAGCTGGAGAATGGAAAGCTCTGGGCACCCAGCCCCACCCCAGCTCTCTGGGACAGGACTTGGCCAGGCCTCCACATCTGGCAACAGAAACTTGAGCCTCAAGCGTGTCATCTTCATAAGACAACAGCTCTGTCTCCA
Source organism: Ursus maritimus (assembly GCF_017311325.1). Taxonomy (NCBI): domain Eukaryota; kingdom Metazoa; phylum Chordata; class Mammalia; order Carnivora; family Ursidae; genus Ursus; species Ursus maritimus. The sequence goes on from NW_024424119.1 coordinate 24,113,679, forward strand.
AAACACTTTCCCATATGTTTGCCTCCAGCCCCGAGAAGATGGGTGGGGCACGATTATTAACCCCGAGTTGCAGATAGAGGAAGGCAGCTCAAATCTGAGATTGGGAGCAAGATTCTGGGAGCAGGAGCTAGTGGTGACGTGAAGGAGGTCCTAGAGAAAGGTCAACCTGGAAGAAGAGGGCACCCCGCCCCAAGCAAGCAGGAAAAAGCCCCCCGCTGATGAGGGTCATAATGAGGATACTCGCTAACATTTATTGCACCTTTAAAGATTTTATTTTTTTATTTATTTATTTGACGGAGAGAGAGAGACAGCCAGTGAGAGAGGGAACACAAGCAGGGGGAGTGGGAGAGGAAGAAGCAGGCTCCCAGCAGAGAAGCCTGATGCGGGGCTCGATCCCAAAATGCCGGGATCACGCCCTGAGCCAAAGGCAGACGCTTAACGACTGAGCCACCCAGGCGCCCCTATTGCACCTTTAATAGTTGCAATGTCTCATTTAACCCTTACAACAAACCCGTGCTATTATGGTTCCCGTTTTAGAAGTGAGGAAACTAGTTGATGGGCCCTGTTCTTTCCAGGCCTGTCTACATAAGGAGGATGAGCCCAGAGACTCCACCTGCCCCCTACAACTGGCTCCTGGAACCCAACCCAGGGAGGAATTTGGCACCTCCCACTGCCAAGCCAGTGGTGTAGGCCAGTGTTGGCACGGTTACTCCAGGATGGTCGGGGAGAGAGGGATGAGAGACACAAAGATGGGTGGAAGGAAAGAGGAAGGGCCAACTGTGGGACTGGGAAATGGGCTCCCAGAACTTGCTTCTGAAGCTCACATGGGTTCTTGAGGGAGCCCTGCTCAGCTCCCAGCCCTAACTCAACACCCTGGTAGCGTCCCACAGCTCACAGGCTGGGATGTTTCAGGTCAGGTGGCAGAAGGATGACATGGACAACAACCTCAACTTCTTCTCTGTGTCATCTGACGGCAGGATTGTGTCTTGGACGCTCTTGAAGGTGCCTGGTTCCCGGAAAGGGTCATATGGGGTGGAGATGGGGGATGGGGGGAGCTGAAGGGCACAGGCAGCCTTCAGCCCTGCTGCTGCAGCCCCACCCATGTATCCTCCCCCCTCCCTTCTGGCCACAGAGCGAGCTGGTCCACACAGATGTCATCAAGCTGAAGGCGGAGGGCACCGCCACGGATGGTCCCGCTGGGCTGCAGCTACACACAGCGGGTAGGAACCCCAGCCCGCTCACCTCCACACCTGACCACTTCACTCGGGCCCCCTGAGCGTCAGAGACCGTGGCCATCTCCTTTTAGCAAGCACTCCCTCCTCCACTTGTGCTGGACAGAAGCCTGGACAGGAGGTAATGGGAAAGCCTGGCCCTGCCGTCCCTGTTCCGGAGCTTGGCTGTTTGCAGACCCTCCCTGTTCATGCAGATCCCATCCCTGTTTGCAGACCCTTGTTCCTGTTTATGCAGATCAGGCGCTGTTATGCAGATCCAGTCCTGTTTATGCAGATCAGGCCCCTGTTTACCCAGATCCTGTCCCTGTTTACTCAATTCCTACCCTGTTTATGCAGAGTATATCCCTGTTTGCATAGACCATGTTCCTGTTTGCAGACCCTATCCCTGTTTACCCTGACCCTGACCCTGTTTAAATCAATCCCTGCCTTGTTTACCCAGGCCCCATTCCTGTCTGCAGAAGCCCTCTCCGTTTGCAGAGTCCCAACTGCCTGGGACAGGCAGCAGGCCTGACGGCCGGTTTCTGTTTGTCTGCCTGGCCCGAGCTCCTGCAGGAGCCAGGGCTCAGGCTGTCACAGGGGCCTGCTGGGCAGAGTTGGTGCTGGGAGCCTCCCTCCCAGCACAGGCCTAAAGCTGCTCTACCTCTTCTCCCAAGGCTGCGGCACGGCCTTTGACTTCCACAAAGAGATCGACTATCTGTTCCTAGTGGGCACAGAGGAGGGAAAAATCTACAAGGTGAGGCAGCGCTGCCCGGTGCCAGCTTCTTATGGGCCGTCTAGACCCGAGAACCATGGGAATTTATCCTTCTCAACAGACCCCGTTCTGACAGATCTCAGGGTTAATCAGTTCTAGAAAGCTTCTTGGGAGAAGTTACTGTATTCTTGACTTGCTTGCGTGGCAGGAAGAAGGAATGACTGCAGAAAAGGGGATGAAAATCTAGAGGTTGACTTTAGCCCAGCCTGGTGGTATCTTTCCCTCTGGGCCCTCCCTCCCTTCCTAGGAGTAGAAGAAGCAGATGTGGGAGTGGGGGTTGGGGAGTGTTGGAACATCTAAGAAGACTTCCTGGAGGAAATCTGAACTTGAGCTGAGCTCTGAAGGCCGGGTAACAAGAAAATTTCTCTCTGAATCTTGGGTGTGTTCCAGCCGGTGGGAGGGAACTTCGTGGCCAGTTTCTGCAAGGTCTCAGTGTCAGTAGGTGAACATCCTTCTGAACCTCCCTCCGTCCAGAAATAGCTCTGCTGCAAGCTTTTCTTAGGCTCAGAGACTCAGAATGTTAATTACCAGCAGCCTCCCAGGAGCCCCTGAGGCCCAGCAGGAACTGGTCTGAATGCAAAAGAGGTCCCCAACCCCCTCTACACCCATCCCAAAGGCAGCGCGGGAGAGGCAGGAGGGAGGAGACTAATCAGTCACACTGTCTCCTGGAGGGAGAGGAGGGGCATGCTGGTCTGGGCAAGAAATCCGATGGGAAATCATGAGATTGGGACTTGCTCCTGGCTCTGCGCCTACTCTTACCTGGGCAAGGTGGGATGCTTATCACTATTGCAAGGATTTTGTCGGTGGGCTGTGAGTGGACCCAGGGCTCTGTCTGTCTGCCCATAGGCTTTGGCCTGGACACAGGCTAGGCCACACCTCACCCAGGGCCCGTAGACCTGCTCTGCCTTGACTCAGGGAGAGAAGCCCTTCTCTACTTGGCCTGGAATCCTCTGCGCAGACTATAGCACTGTCTCTCACCCTCCAGGAAAACTCCCCAACCCAGTCTCTGGTTGTGTTGAGGGCACAGAGAAGAGCAGCCAGCAGCTGGGGCTTGGCCCCAGCTCAGCTGTGACAATGATGTGGGGACAGAAGAGGTGTCTTAGGTTCTGACTCTCCAGGGCCCCCAGGGAAGTAATGGCTGCTGATGTCTCTCTCATTCCTGATCCCTGATCCCCCCACTGCCCTCACCCTCGCCCCAGTGCTCTAAATCCTACTCCAGCAAATTCCTTGACACCTATGATGCCCACAACATGGCAGTGGACGCTGTGTCCTGGAACCCGTACCACACCAAGGTCTTCATGTCCTGCAGCTCCGACTGGACTGTGAAGATCTGGGACCATACCATCAAGTGAGAGAGATGTGCCCTCCCTCGGACCCTGCCCTGGGCTGGGGCCTGTGGGGCTCTAGCACTGCGAGCCCTCTGTGTGGTGAACTTTCCACCCCTCCACCACTGCAGGACCCCGATGTTCATCTATGATCTGAATTCAGCTGTGGGAGATGTGGCCTGGGCACCATACTCTTCTACGGTGTTTGCGGCAGTCACCACCAACGGGAAGGTGAGTGCCCCCTTGGGACCCTCTACGAGAGATAGGATGAAGCATCTTAGGGTCTTCCTCCTAGAGAGCCCATGTAGTGCCTTAATCAGGTAGGGGAAGGGGAGACATAAGGACTCTGTATTCTCAAGGGCTAGGCCATCCAGGGCCCTGTCAAAAGAGGAATCATTCATCCCATGAGGCCTCAAGGAGAGAATGGGGCTGTTCATCTCGAAGGACAGAACACTCTGGGGGATGATACCGTGAGGAGCAGTTATCTTCTCTGACAGCCCTGGGGAGGGAGCTACAGGATGGCAGGGGCCAGCTTGATGTAAGGAAAAACTTCTGAGCCAGAGTTTATCTGTGATTGAAATAATGTCTAAAAGGTAGCAAGGTCCCCATGCCTGGGAAATGTGCAAGTGGAGTCTGAGGAAGGAAGATGGGAGGGGTCTGTGCAACACTGAGAATTGGTAAAAACTCAGAAACCAATATTTTTTAAAGAAATTCTTGGGTGTAAATCCATTTTTCCTTATGGCCTTTGATATAACCTGAGAGGCACCCACTCAAGGAAAGATGGCAGTTGAAGGCATCACCCTAAAGTCAATCAGTCACCTATTTGCCAAACAGATGTTTACTAAGGGCCAACTATGGTGTCCAGCACCAGGACAGGGCCTGGCGATTCGGGTCCCTGCAGTTATAGAGCTCACATTCTTGTGAAGGGAAAGGGACACAGAGCAAACACAAAATTAGCATTAAGTGCTAGGCAGAGATGAACAGAGGAATAAGTGTGTACACAGTGTTCATAGCAGCATTATTCATAATAGCCCAAAAGTGGAACAACCCAAATGTCCATCAACTGATGAATGGATAAACAAAATATGGTATAGCCAAAAGGATTATGATCCAGCAGTAACAAGGAATGAAGTACTGGATACATGCTGCATCACAGATGAACTTGAAAACATGCTAGCGTGAGAAGTCGGTTACAAAAGACCACACACTGTATGATTCCATTTGTATGTGTCTGAAATAGGCAAAACTACAGAGACAGAGAGTAGATTTGTGGTTGCTTCGGGCTGGGGGTGTGGGAGAACATGGGAAGTGACTGTTAATGGTACAAGGGTTCTTTTGGGGTGATGAAAATGTTCTAAAATTGGTTGTGGTGATGGTTGCATAACTATGAATATACCAAAAACCAAGAATTGTATACTTTAAGTGGGTAAATGTTTTTATATGTGAATTATATCTCAATAAAGCTATTATCTTTTTTAAAAGAGAGAGAAAAGGAGTGATGTAACAGAAAGGGACGGGTGGTCAAGGAAAGCTTCTTCAAGAGGTGGCATCCAAGCTGAGAGCTGAATGACAAGAGCTAGCCAGGTGAAGACGAGGAAAGGCATTCCAGACAGAGGGGAAAGCTAGTGCAAATGCCCTGAGGTGAGAATGAGCTTGAAGGGGTTTCAGAGACAAGCAGGCAAGTGTGCCTGGGTCTAGGAAGCAAAGGGGAGAGCGCAGGAAGTGAGAGTGGAGCAATCTGGAGTGAGGAATCTGGATTTTATGTAGACTGCCAAGGGAAACTACTGGAAGATTTTAGATCATTTAAGCTGAGGCTAATGGCTGCATGGAGGATGGATGGTAGAGGGGCAAGCGTGGAAGAGGAGAGACGGGTCAGGACAGTGCCACGGTTGTCCAGGCAAGAGTTACTAATGGTTTGGACTCAAGGAATGGTAAAAATAAGATTAAACATTTGTCTAAGCACCTTGCATATATTAACTGCTATAACCCCTGGCTCTGCCACTTACTGGCAAGTTACCCTTAAGAGGCCTATATCCTCATTTATAAAACAGGGATAATAACAGAACCTACCTTATAGAAGGTCTGTGAGGATTATTAGGTGAAACAACTATGTAACATGCTTGCCCAGAGTCTAGGCCATAGTAAGTGTTCAATAAATGGTAGCTGCTAGTATTGTTAATTCTGCATAGACTTACATGTTCTCCTGAGCTTTTTATGCTCGTTCCCTCAACCACAGGAAAAACATGATCGGAGACACAAATCCCCTCTCCCACTGCCTCCAGCTCCAGCATGCTGGGCTTCTGTTGCGTTTCCCCAGAAAGCCCATGTGCTGATTCTTCTGAGGTGGAGGACAGGGGCCCCCTTATGCTTGAGTGTGCTGACACCCACCTCTCCACAGACCCATGTGTTTGACTTGTCCATCAACAAGTATGAGGCCATCTGCAACCAGCCCGTGGTGGCCAGAAAGAAGAACAAGATCACCCACGTGCAGTTCAATCCTATCCACCCCATCATCATTGTGGGTGATGACCGTGGGCACGTCATTTGCCTCAAGCTCTCACCCAACTTGCGCAAGATGCCGAAGGTACAGGCTTGGGTAGCTTGGGCTGCTGTAAGGAGTAAAGTCTCCAAGATGGTGGGGGTTGAGAGAAAGGGGAGGGGTCAGGGGGTGGCCCCCAGCTTTCTAGCTAGGGAAACCCAGGGTCAGGGTGGGGTCATTGCCTGAATACGGAGCACAGGAGAAGTGGGTTTGTGGAGGGACAACGCGGCCAGTTTTGCCATGCTGAAACTCAGTTACCTGTGGGGCTTCTGGGTGGAGACATCCGGTAAGCAGGCGACAGTATGGGTCCAAAGGCTGGAGGAGCACGTAGACATCATTGGCTTATTTGGTGTAGACCAGGTTATCCGGGAAGGGGGCTTGGGGCTTAGTCACTGCTTCACTGGCTGGACTTGCACAGGCCTCTGCTCCCGTGGTCCCTGAGCTGGGAGCTGTGGGTCCACACAGGGAAGAATGTGAAAAGGAAAAGAGGGTAACTACATCAGCAGCTGGCAGTCCTCCTTGTGAGCTCTGGCTCCTTTCTGGGATTTGTACTGATCTGGAGACCCTACCCAGAGCCCAAGGCCCTGAAAACAGGCTATGGAGCCCAGAGCCAGCACCTCAAAATCCGAAGAGCCCGGATTCGGACCTGAGCATCCAGGCCTTCAAATCCAGAGCCCAGTCCTGCCCATTTAGGTGCTAAGAGAAGATACAGAATTTGCTTTCTGCCAGGTTCTGGGCCAGGATCAGGGCTGGGCCAGGGCTGGGCCAAGTTGCCCTGATGAATATACTTGGTTGCAATATAAGGCATTTATTTGCCGTTTGAGGCAAGGGCAGGGCCCTATCGCTTTCAACTACTGATACCTGCCCCCCTACACCCTTACCAAAGCAGGGGTCACCGCAATGTCCCTCTGGTACCTGCCTGGTCTATTCCCTACCGTGACCAGAGACAAGGGCTGGGAATTTGGCCGGGCCTGTAATTGTAGCCAGCTGGGGGAGGGGGTGGACTTGGCTATAAATACTCAGAAGGCTGCGGGGTGAGGGGGTGGGGTCGGGCATGGTCTGAAGCTCTTTGCTGAGCCCAGCTAGTTGGTCTTAAGGAGGGGGAAGGAGACAGTACAATTTGTGGAACAGATGAAATCTGCTCAAAATTTAGGAAGGAGACCCAGGCTTGAGCTGGCAGAACTGGACAGCCCAGTGGGAGGGACGGTGGTTACCCTTTGGGGCAAGGGTATGGCCATCACACCTGGAGGGTAGTAGATCTGGGTGGGGGCCTGCCCTGCCCACTCTGACCCAGGGAGGCAAGGATCTCCCACGGTCCCAACTCCTCTCTGAGCAAGCGTCAGCCATGGCTAAGAGAGCTGGGCTCTGTGTATCTGTATCTGGGGAACTTTATCTCTGAAGACCTGAGTGTATGGGTACCTGGGGAGCCGAGGACCTGAGCAGGTGACAGCTGGGGGCTAGTGCTTTGGTGGATTGGAGGTTCCTGTGAAATTGTCATCTGATCTTATCAGTAGCCAAGTGATTTGTGCAAAAGGAAATCCTCTGGGCATCCCTACTGCCTCTCCTCTTTGGGCTGCAGTCTCCCTGCCCTTTCCAGGAGGGTTTGGCCACAGAGGCCCAACTTCCTGACCTGGGAAGCTTCCTCTAATTGGTGTCAGAGCACAGCTTGTCAAAGGTCAAAGACTATCTTTCCCTCACTACAGTATAGATGGGAAACTGAGCCCAGGAAGGCAAGGGACTTGCCCAAAGTCATATAGGGAGTTAATGACAAAGCTGGAACTGTAAGCCAGGTCCCATAACTCCCAGGGGATAGGGTGAGGCCAAGAAGAGAACACTAACTGGATTTGGAAAGGAGAGTAGTTAAAGGAAAAGATGTCTTTGTCCTCTGCCTAGAGAGTGTAGGAGTGAGTTGGGTGGTGACAAAGGCACTGGGCCACAAGGGGAAGGGGAGACAGGTTTGAGAGCAGTTGCAGTGGTCACACCAGGAGGAAATCTGAGCTCTGCATGGTGTCAGCAGCCAGGATGGGGCCAGGAAGGGCCCTGCTGGCCATGCACTCCCTCCTCTCCTCACAGCCCAGGCCAGACCCGGGCTGGGCCCTCAGCAGGCAAGGCTGGAGCAGGTGCCAGCAAGCAGTGGGCACAGGTGGCTGAGAGGGCGGGGAGAGGGGGCTCTGGAGCAGAGGGAAGGCAGGAAATGGCAGCTGCCCCAGCCTAGCCCACACCCTGCTGCCTGGACAGAAGGGAGGATGGGACTGGTGCTGGTCTGCCATGGAGCTCTTCGGGCCTGTGAGTGAAATATACCCCAGTGTCCCAGTTCTCTTTTTCTCAGGGCATTAAAGTGCCCTGTAGGCTGGGGTGAGGGCTCATAAATTTAGGATCTGCTCTTCTAAGGGACGGTCCCAGCTAAGAACATCCGGAATCACATGGGACATCTCATCTGCCCTCCTGGGTCTCTTGACACCCTCCTCCACCCTGGGTATGTCTGAAACAGCAGGCCTGGCCCCAAATGTCACTCACTCCCAACCTGACCTAAAAGTTTTGGTACTAGGTGAGGGCACCTGTGGCTTTGTCCACACCTCTCTCCGTCCGCAAACACACACCTCTTAGCTCCTTGTTGGGACTCAGCCAGGACCCCTCCTGTGGGAAGGGTGGTCCCAACAGTCAGAGGCCTTACCTCTCCCCAGAGCTACAGTTCTCCTAGCCTGAAAGGCTAGTTCCTCTGAGGGTTAGCACGTAGATACCTCCTGCCACTCCTCCCAGCATCAAGACCGTTTGTTGATCTGAGATTCAGAGCCAGACTGGATGCTTCTCAGAGGCCCTAGCTGGGCCTGGGTCTCCTAACGTGAGTTGGGGGTGGGGAGAGGCAGGGATCCAGAATCTAACTGGCGAGGAGAGGGGCGGGACAAAGCGGGGGCAGGCTGGGCAGAGGCAGAGCTGGGACCCAGAGAAAGGTGGCCCATCCCTCACCATTCCTCCCCTCCATGTACTTCCCCCCCTCCCCGCCAGGAAAAGAAGGGGCAGGAGGTACAGAAGGGTCCAGCTGTGGAGATCGCAAAATTGGATAAACTGCTGAACCTGGTGAGAGAAGTGAAAACCAAGACCTGAGCGCTTGGCCTCAGTCTCTGTCCCGTTTTTTTGAACCCAGTACTTGTAACCCCTGACCCTGGTACCCAAGCCCAGCCTTAGTACCCAGTATGTGACCCCACCCTTGATCAGGTCCCAGCATCTACCACCAGCACTCTACTTCAGCCCGGGTCCCAGCACCTCACCCCAGGACTTAGCCCTCAACCATTATCCCGTCCTACTTTGCACAAATAAACCTGTGTCTGGAAGCTCACCGCACACCTTTAATTTTGCTACCGCGGGGCCCTCAGGAAGAGGAGGAAATCTCAGGGTAGAGCCATAGTTCCATTTATTATCCAACAAACAGTGGGAGGACCCGAGGAGGGGCCCAGCCTGGACGTCCTCCCGTTATTGCCATGGATTCCAGTTTGCTTCCCCAACCTCAAGGGCCTGGAGGCAATTGGCCTAGGGAGAGGTGGCCCCAGTCCCTGGCCCTCAGTATGGAGCAGAGTCAAGATGGCCCTGGCCCTAGCACCAACTCATGAACCCCCACCCCAGGCCTGTCTACCAGGGCCACCAGAGCGCCTCATGGAGCCAGACTGGCTAGACTCTGGGCTGCCAGGTCCAGCTCCAGACAGGCTGGACTCTGGGTTCTGGACCCCAGGCTGGCTAGACCCTTGGATCCTGATTCCAGGCTCTGGGTGGGGCAGACTTAGGCCCCAGACTCCAGGCTAGGTGAGGGGCCTTCAGGGCTGCAGCAGGTAACTGCCTTCATGGCTGGGCTTCTGGGGCGGGGGTGCCTTCTCAGGACAGGGGCCAGGGCTGGAGTTGGGACTGGATTCGGAGAGAGAGTCGATGTCCGCAGAGCGGGAATGGCAGGCCCAGCAGAGAATGACCCAGAGCAGCAGCAGCAAGAAGCCTACAAGGCCGTTGCAGACGATGGCAATGAGGGCCCCCTGGGAGATGGCTGCCCCCATGACAGGCAGCACCCTCAGACCAGCACAGACCACGGGGCTGGCTCGATGGCAAGGCCCATGCCGAGGCAGAACTCCAGTATAGCTGGCCTTCCAAAGAGGCTGTCCTGTCCACACTCAGTGATTCCTGGGCAGTGGATGTCCACCTGCAGTCCTGAGCCTGTGGCAGGTAGAGAGCAGAGGAAAGGGTGGTGAGGAGGAAGGGGTAGTGTGAGGCCTAGGAGGAGCGGGGTATAGAAGAGAGTCCTTTCCCACATGTCTGGCTTCCCTGGCAGAGGACTCTGGGTCCCAGCAGATCTAAATACCCCATAGAGCCAACGCCCCCATCCTCAGGCCTGGCTCTGGGCACCTGGATGGCGGTGCAGCCACAGCGGGGAAGCTGGAGCAGACAGCCTACATCTCATTCTCCTTGGAACCAGTGGGCATGGCCTGGCCCTGCCCACCAAGAGTCCAGCTCTCAAAAGCACTGTGTGAGTGGATGAGACTGAGGAAGCCCAAGGCCTTAGAGGATGGGGATTGTGACCAGCATTTGTGTGGCCTGGGCGCCTCCCCCTTCTCAGGACTCCAGCCAGCCAGCCCAGGAGACCTCCAGAGGTGCCAGCTCAGACAGAGGGAACTTTGTGGAGGCCCTGGCACGCATGTGTGGGTCTGTGTATCCAAGGCTGTGTACCTAGGTGTGCCTCTCTGTGGGACTCTCTCTCCCGGTCAGTTGTGTGTGTCTGTGTGTCTGGCTCTTAATCTTCCGTTCCCTTGCCTAGATGTGTGCCCCTCCTCTGCATACCCACCTCTGTGTTTGTCTCCGCGTGTCCCCATCTCTGAGGGGCTGAGTGTGTCTCTTTTCCCTCCCAGTCTATCTCTGTGTACCTCTGTACCGGTCTCTGTGTGTATGGGTCTCTTGTGTCTTTCGGTCTCTCTTTTCTTCCCTGCTGTGGGTCACTCTGTCCCCGTGGACGTGTCTCTCTCCCCTTCTCCGTGGGGTCTGTCTCTGTAGTTCTGTGAGTCTCATGTGTCTCTTTGTGTCTGTCTCTTTCTCCCCGGCTGTGTCTCTATGTCTCCATGTGGGTCTGGGTCTCTTTATCTCTGTCTCTGGTTCTCGACCCCCATGCCCATGGGGGGAGGGCCCCCCTTACCTGAGTTGAGCCCGGTGCGCACCCGCGGGAGGGTCCGGGGCAGCGGGATGCTGGGCGCCGACTGAGCCTCGGGAGCCTGCCGGCGCGGGGCGGGGGAAGGGGGGGCGGGAGGAGGCGGGCAGGGGCGATGTCCCCTCCCCCGGCCCTCCCCCTCGGCCGCGCAGCCTCCGCCCGCCGCTCCCGCCGCGGCGCGACCGGGGCGGCCTCTGCCGCGGGCGGTCTGCGGCGAGCCGGCACCTCCTCCCCCTGGGGCGGTGCCTCCTCCGCGGCCGCGGCGGCTCGCTAACTCGTTCGGCGGCGTTCGGGCGGCGGCTGCGGCCCGGGCGCGGGGTTCGGCTAGGCTCGGCTGTGTTCGGCTACGTTCGGCTACGTTCGGCTGGGTTCGGCTAGGCTCGGCAGGCAGCAAGAACAGCTGAGAACCTCGCTTCCTGGAAGGCCGGCGGCCGGCCTCCTGTGGGGGGTGGAGCCATCTCCGCGCCGCTGCCGTCATTCAATTGGCTGACTGCGCCAGGCTCCCGAGCGATTGGTCGCGCGCTGGGGTGGGGACTGGCTCGCCCCTTGTGCAGGCGTGGGGCGGGGGCGGGAGGAAGCCTGAAGGGGCTACTAGGTCTTGATCCCTGTGGGGGAAGGGGGTGGGAACCAGGCCCACCTACTTGCGGGGATTTCTTGCACCTTCAACACCTGGAAGAGCTGCACATCCAGCATCTGAGAAAGGCCTCTGTACCCTCATACGTGAGGAGACTGCCCTTCCATAGCTGCCTCTGCCCGCATCATCCTTGGAGGAAGGCCTTGGGGTCCCCACATCTAGGAGGAGACTGAACGTCCGCATCTTGGAAGCCCCCTAGATAACCACTCCCAGCTGGGGGTGGACTCTACATCCCCACTTTAGAGGGTCTGTAGGTGGCTCTACATTCCCTGGCCCCAGGAGGTGTGAGCAGCTCTGCCAACACAGGTTCTTTGGGCGTATTTTTTGAGTTCCTACCCCGTATAGGCCGCGAGTTGGTGCTTTGCTGCGTTGTGGGGGCGCCTAGGATAGACAGTAATGGGGTATTCCGAGAGATCGGTCAGCCATGGTTCGAACAGGACTAGGCATGACTCTCCCTCCTAGAAGCTTCTGACTCTCTCCGTCCCAGAATCTCTCCTGAGAGGAAGATCAGTTTGGGCAGAAGCTGTCAGGTAGGCCTTCCTACCGTACCTTATAGGTCAGTGATTCCTAAGTGTTCTGAACTGCACCCTTTTCTCATTCTACTCTACATATTCTCCATGGATGCGCACGTCCCTAAAGCTATACCATGAAGACTCCTGGTGCTCCCAAATCCAACATTACCCTGGAATTCAAGTGCCTTCCAGACTCAGGGAGGTGTTGATTCCTGGTTCTGCCACTTAACTAACTTTGTGACCTCGGGCAAGTTACCCTCTTTTAGCCTCAGCTTCCTCGTCTGTAAAGTTATTTTAGTAATAGCTACCTCTCAGGGTTATAATTCACCAATTCATTTGTACCCGACCCACCACATTTCAGCAAATGCCAACGGACACAACCCCAAGGACCATATGCCTAAGGGGGCCCCTTCCCTCAATGCCATGAAATTTACATGAGATCCCTATAAATCCAAATGCTATCTTGAAAACAAGAAAGGGAAGGGAAAGATAATCTGAAGGACTGAGTCATGCTTACAGACTGTCTAAAATAAATTTTTGGACCCTACTGAGTTTACCAGAATAGATTAATTTTAGTTCCCCTGCCCCTGTTACCCAGCAGGGTGGGGGCATTGTGAGCAAGATCAAATCCGTTCTAGGAAAGAGAGGAGACATATACTGTTGCACATCTGAGTGTAATGTGAGTGAATTTGTGACCCAGCTGCAGGAGTTCAGATTTTATCCTGCAAACAGTGGGGAGCCACTGAAGAATTTTGAGCAGAGGAGTAAAGGGGATCATATCCAGAAATTAGAGGGATGATTTGGACTGCTGGGTGGAAGGGGAGATTGAAGGCAATTGAGTAATGACAAAGGACTGAAATGATATAGGGGAAGAGGATTGGAGAGAACAAGAGAGCACTGAGGATGTTTGGGAATTACAATTGGCAGAACTTAGACACTTAGACCTACAGGATATGGGGAATAAGAGGGAGCGAAAAGTCTGGGGTAACTTCCAGGTTGGTGACTAGGAATACTGTGATTCCCTTTACTGAGATAGAAAACACGAGAGGGGGGTGTCTCAGCAGGGGCCTGAGGTGATGTGTGGGGGAGGTGGAGGATGAGGAATTCCATTTTAGATATGCTAGATTTGAAGTACCAAGTTGAGATGTCCCATAGACAGTAGGATAAGTAGGTCTGAGGTTCAGGCTGAAGACGCATTTGTGAGTTATCAATAAATGATAGTCAAACCAGAAAAGTGACTTGAGCGGGTTGCCCGTGTGGCTCAGTCAGTTGAGCTTCTGACTCTTGATTTTGTCTCAGGTCATGATCTAGGGTCATCGAGCCCCACGTCTGGCTCTGCGCTGGGCATGGAGCCTGCTTAGGATTCTCTCTTTCCCTCTCACTCTGCCCCTTCCCACCTCTCTCCCTCTCTTAAAAAACAAAAACACAGCATCAGATACTGAAACCTAAAGGCAGGGACGCCTCAGGAATAACTGGGACTAAAGACACACAAGCCATTAGGATCTCTCCAGCGCTCATCTCTGTTACTCTCTGCCAGGCTCCTTCCTTTCCTTCCCTGCCCTGCCCAGCCCTACATCCCCACCACCAGACTAGCTTCTAATGTTTTTCTGGTCCACGTGGTGAAAAACATCACTTCGCACTATCCCAAAGCTTAAAAATATTATTGTCTAGGCATCCAGCAAGACACTAGCTGCTTTTTCTTGGTTGCAGTTTGCAAATTCCTCAGGAAGTGCTCTGATTGGCTCAGCTTAGGTAGATACTTAACTCTGGACCCAATCAGCTGTGGCCAAGGGACGGATGAAGCCCAAATTCCCTAACATGGCTCACATGAAAACCCCATGGACATTGTGGCAGGCGGGGCGGTGGGGGGGGTGTCCTAAGAGAAGAGAGAATGCAGAACGGCAGGTGTTCGCTGTAGTCCTCCCCTTGTTTGCCCAACACACACACATTATTTTCCTACATATATATGATTCCAAAAACGTCCTCACCTGCATATTCCAACCATTCCACTATACATATGCCAATAAATTCACCACCTCTCTCATGGAGGGCAGCTCGGTGACACATGTAGCTCCTGCTTCTGGGGATTATATCATAGGACCACTGTTCTTCACATGGAAGTTCTCTGGGTAATGTCTCTTCATGCTCCAGTCAGGTTTCTATAAGGTGTGAATATGGCTACTGATAACCTCATTACCTTTGTTTGAACTGCCTTTGAACTACCTTTAAACCACTACCCCCCTGCCCAAAAATAACCCCAAAACTCCTGATATGTAGAGATGGAAGAAATGAAGAACAAAATAAAAAGAAGGCACTGTAATGTGGTCAGTAATCCAGAGCATCATATATTGTTTGGCCATGAATGACAGTGAGCATGGTGGAACTGGGAAATCTCATGGCATCTGTTTGTTGACTCACTTCTTTGGCTACAGAGTTTCTCAGCCAATCTGGCTGCCCCAGGTTTTGCCCATAAGGATGTGATCCCTCATCCAGTGTTCTGCGAGCATCACTGTGGAGGATTTCTCTGGGGGGCGCTGTAGTGATTAGCACTACACTTTCTGGTGGTGGTTTAGGGATTATCCCGGCATTGAGCAATCACAGATCTCTGCATTTATGAGGATTGGGTGTGGTTTTATTTTCCTCCCAGATGATACAATTCTTTTCAAATCGTAATCAGCTGTCTGTCAGTTTCATCTGGGGGAGATTTCCTTTTGCTAATAACTTATTCATCCTAAAGCACATTTCCCCCCCTAGTTTAAACAACTCTAGGGGCGCCTGGGTGGCTCAGTCAGTTAAGCGTCTGCCTTTGGCTCAGGTTATGATCCCAGGGTCCTGGGATGGAGCCCCTCAGTGAGCTCCCTGCTCGGTGGGGAGCCTGCTTCTCCCTCTCCCTCTGCCGCTCCTCCTGCTTGTGCTCCCTCTCTCTCTCTTTCGCTCTCTGTCAAATAAATAAATAAATAAATAAATAAATAAATAAATAAATAAATAAGATCTTTAAAAAAAATAAACAACTCTGAGATCAGGATACAGTCTTACAATTAATGGGATGTAATAGTTTTTTAGCCTCTTCTAGTACAGTTGACCCTGCCTTGTACAATGCAGGGTTGGGGCACCAAGCCCTTGCACAGTCAAAAATCCATGTATAACTTTTTTAAAAACATTTTTTAAGTTTATTTTTTTTATAGTAATCTCTACACCCAATATGGGGCTTGAATTCATGTCACTGAGGTCGAGTCACATGCATTTTTCACTGAGCCAGTCAGGCGCCCTCCATGTGTAACTTTTGACTCCTCCAGAACTTAACTACTAATAGCCTACTGTTGACCAGAAGCCTTACTGAGAACATAAACCGTTGATTAACACATATTTTGTATATGTATTATACAATGTATTCTTATAATAAAGCTAGAGAAATAAAATGTTATTAAGAAAATCGTAAGAGAAAATACATTTACAGTATTATAAAAAAAAATCCACACATAAATGGACCTGTGCAGTTCAAACCTGTGTTGAGGGTCAACTGTAGTTCATAAAATAAATTGCCTCTTGTAATTGATGGAGCATGAGATTTGTTAAATATAGTAATTTCATCAGAGTTGTTTTTCACAAATAATAGAATCCACCCTGGATAGTTAAAACACAAAAGGGATTTGTTAAAAGATATTATTTAGCTCAGAAGCGTTAGGAGGACTGGGGAAATGAACTTGAGGCTCAGTTTCTAGGAACAACACTCAAACCATACCACACAACCTGATGAGGAAACCACAGCCATTGCCTCTCCAAATACTAAGTACCAAGGGTTTAATTTGACTGCCATCTTTACAAGCTCTGTGGCACTTCTGCAGTAAGAACTCGATATTGCCACCACTGGGAAACCCCCCCCCCAAAAGTGGACACTTACACTACCAGCAGTAGCAGAAATTGAAGTCTTTTGTCCAACCTGCTTCCTTCTTACGTCAGTCAGAATTAGGCAGGTAACAATGGTTATAAACAACCCCCAGATCTTACAAAGATGTATTTCTTGCTCATGCTACGGTTCTGGCGCGGGTGGCATGGGTGAAGTAAGGATGAGGAGACTGGTCACTGTGGTCACTCAGTGATCTAGGCTGATGGAGGTTTTACCATCTTATGATGATGCCTCTTTCTTTCTTCCTCTTCAAATTCTTTCTTTCTTCCTCTTCAAATTCTTTCTTTCTTCCTCTTCTAATTCTTTCTTTCCCTTCCTTCCTTTCTCTCTCTCTTTCTCTTCTTTTCTTTCTCTCTTTTTCTTTCTTTCTTTCTTTCTTTCTTTCTTTCTTTCTTTCTTTCTTTCTTTCTTCTTTCTTTCTTTCTTCTTTCTTTCTTTTTCTTTTTAGACTTTTTAAAAGTAATCTCTACATCCCATGTGTGGGGCTTGAACCTACAACCCCAAGATCAAGAGTCGCATGCTCTGTGGACTGAGCCAGCCAGGCACCCCATGCCACTTTCTTGACAGGCTCCTTCGGCATTTGCTGTGGTGAAGAGAGTGAGGAAAAATGTACGTTGGCGTCCGCTTACATTGCGTCGATCGAAACCAATCTCATGGCCATACCTAACATCGGGAGACAAGAGAAGGGCAGCCCTCCCGGTGCTCAGAAGGAAAGGAGAACCAGGGATATTGAACTCCAGTGCTATTTACCTCACGCGTATTACAGCTCACTTCCAAGTCAAAGTCTCCCGTGGGGGCAAGGAGCGCGTCTGCACACAAGCTGCATCGGGCTCTGCGAAGTTTGGTTCTGACGCCTGCACTAAGGAGACTGGGTTTTAAAATGGGAATTTTCCCATAGAGGAAAGCTATTTAAAAGATGAAGGACGTCTATGAATACAACATATTTCTACTACCATAATCAATACTAGAAATTTGTAGAACCATGCTCTCTGAATCCTCAGGTTTGCCACAAAAATGCAGGACCTGTGTGAGCTCTTGGAGCAATTTCTCTTTTCTAACGCTATGTTTTTCATGGTGCTAAACAGGGCACTTTCAATCCCTCTGACTCTGCCTTCTGGCTTCATGGGAAACCGTAGGCTGGAGTGACAGGGCTAGAAGGCTTTCTTCTTCATCCTGCCCTGGAATGATGCCCTTCTCTCCCCTGCATTCTAATCAATTCACTTTACAATGAGAAGCACCGTCACGTTTGCCTGGCAGGGTAGGAACATCCAAAATGGGTGGTCTGCAAGCAGTTAGGGGGCCAACAGAGTAAGTAGATTGCTTGGGAAAGGAAGTGTGTTTCAGTCTTGACCTCAGACTGCTAGGGGCTAGATCTCCCTGCATCATCATGTTGAATCGCAGAAGCTGAGTTCTTAGCCGTTCTCGAATGTTGACGATGAGAAAACTGAGAGGTCCTAGCAATCAGGATGGTGGGACACAGGGAGAGTCCAAGAAATTGGGAAGCCCTGCTTGTTGTCCCCACCCTGTCTCCCCTCCTTTTTTCTCTCCAGACAAGCTTCCATGCTTCTCCAGCCCATGTAATAAAAAAGCCAGCTTCTGACAATTCTCAGCTTTACAGCTTAAATCCAGGTGTACCCAGCAAGATGTTGGCTCATCTTTTTCAGTTCCAGCTCACCCTGCTCAGTTCCGGGTTCAAAATTCCCAGGGCCTTGCTCTCATCAGGCTGGCTTTGGTCAGATGCCATTCCCCGTATCAGTGATCCATGGCGGGGTAGGGAAGTCATAATCTGCTGGCTCCCATGATAACCATTTGAGTAAAAGGCAGTTCCCACCAGGAGGGTGGGCCCTCCAAACAAAACATAAAGGAGTCCACCACACTAACATTAATGGATGCAGGAAAAAAGATAAATCTGCAAAATAAACAAGGAAGTAGCTGTCACAGAGGTAGAAGGAAAACCAGGAAGGAACCTAGTTTCAGAGAAGCCAAGAAGGGACAAAGGTTCAAGAAAGAGGGAGGGGTCAGCAATCCAGAATGTCAAAGAGAGGTCTAGTAGTTATAGAAAAGGAAACCATTGGACTTAAAGGAAAGGAGGTTGTTGATTATCTTGGCAAGAAGTTGTTCCAGTGGGCAATGGGCAGTGGGCAATGGAGATGGGGTATGTGCTGGCCACCAGATCTGAGTGGTTTGATGAGTAACAAGCTGATACAGTAGAGATGACTCAAGATGATTATTTTAAAAAATCGGGGAAAGGAGGATAGATATGCAAGGATGTGGAACCAGAGGAAGTTTATATTCAATTTCTAAAAAATTTCTTGTCTTTTAGAGATTTTATTTATTTATTTGTCAGAGAGAGCATGCGCAGACAGGGGGAGCTGCAGGCAAAGGAAGAAGCAGGCTCCCCGCTGAACAAGGAGCCCCATGCAGGACTCGATCCCAGGACCCTGGGATCATGACCTGAGCCAAAGGCAGCTGCTTAACCTACCGAGCCACCCGGGTGTCCCCTAAAAATTCCTTATGTGTTTCTTACATGGGCATGTTTAACTACTGGTGGAAAAGAACCTGGAGAAAGAATATAATTGATAGCTAGGGTGCCTGGGTGGCTTAGTCAGTTAAGCGGCTGCCTTCGGGTCAGGTTGTGATCTCAGGGTCCTGGGATGGAGCCCCGTGGTGTCGGGCTCCCTACTCGGTGGGGAGTCTGCTGCTCCCTCTCCCTCTGCCCCTCCCCCTGCTTGTGCTCTCTTTCTCAAATAAATAAAATCTTTTTTAAAAAAGAATATAACTGATAGCTATTTTTATTAATACTGTCCATCTCCCCTGGGCTGTGCAGATCCAGGTAGGCAGGGACAGGGATGGAAGTTAAAATCTGGCAGAAAAGAAGGTATGAACCACTTCAACTTTTCCTAGGCCATAATAGCAAGTAGGGCAGAGATAAGAGGTGACTGACCTCAGCATTGGGTGACCCAGGTTGGGCCCCAGGACACAGCCAGGGCCCTGGGATTACACTGCGGTCTGTTCCCAGACAGAGAGGCTTTGTGTGAAGAGCAAAGGATCCCAAGGCTGGAGCCAGGCCTCAGCGGGCGGGGGCAGGGTGAGCACACAGCAGCCATACTCTGGGAGAGCAGCCTTGCCACGACTCTGCTTTGATTTCCTTACCTTGAAACCATACCTACTGCCTCCCCCACTCTCCCACTCACTCCTCAGCATCCCTGCCAAGCTGTCACCTGCTTTCTCAGATCCAGTCCCCCACCTCCCATCACTCCTCAGCCGCTGCCCCCACCTGCTGCTCTCATCATTCCTGGAGCTGGCTCACCAAGGTCACTTTCACCTCCTTGTCACATCCAATGAATGTTTTTTAGTCCTTCTCTTTGTTGACTTCTTGGCAGCAGTTAGACTGTTGATCCCTTTTTGAAACTCCATCTTTCATTGTCTTCCTCGAAGCCACGCTCTCTGGGAACATTTATTGCTCCTCCTAAAACAACTATTGTTTTGTTTATTTTTTAGGGAAGAGGAGGAGGGAGGGGACGTGCAGACGGACAGGGAGAGAGAATCTCAGGCAGGCTCCACGCCCAGCGCAGAGCCAACATGAAGCTTGATCAGTAGATCCCACAGCCCAAGATCATGACCTGAGCCAAAAGCAAGAGTCTGACGCTTAACCAACTGAGCCCCCCAGACACCCCTAAAACAACTATTGTTAATTAAGCCCCTAGACTGTGTCAGAACTTTACATCCATCATAGATATCCCTCACCTGCTTGCAAGACAGGCCCATGGGACAGATGAAGGAACTGGGGCTGAAGGTCATCAAGAGGTTTTTCCTAAGACCCCAGAGCAGCAGTGACAGAGTCCAGATTTAAACCCTGATTTGCTGCATTGCCCTCAATTCCCGCATTCTGTCTCCCTTACCTCCCTGGCCCCTCCTTTCCACTGGGCTGTGCTCTCCGCACCCACTCTTCTCCTCTCCTCTCCTTAAGTGAGGTCCTCCTCTGCGTTATGGCTTCTGTGCCCATTTGATGCTGACGACGCCTAAATGCTGACCCAGCCCTCACTCCTGAGTCGCGGACTGGTGTTTGTTGCTGCCGCTGCTGGTACTAAGAGCTAAGATTTATGGAGTGTTTACAACATGGCAGGCACCGCGCTAATTTCTTTATATACATCATCTCATTAAATCCTTACAACGATCCTATGAGGTACAAGTCTTTCCCATTTTCCACTTAAAGAAACTGAGCTTTAGCGAGATTAACCACCTTGTCCAAGGTCAACAGGGGCCCAGGTTTGTCTGACCGGAATCCATTCTCTTAACTACTGACCTAAGGCCTTCTACCAAGAAGTCCCAACTAGTGCCTCACACTTGACATGTCTAATCTGAGCCCATGTGCCGCTTACTTGCTGTGTGACCAGAGGCAAGTGACCACATGTAGGAGCCATGATTATTATCAGCCTCCCCAAAGCCTGTCCTCCCTCTGCTAACTAGTTCAATACACAGCGCTACAATCTCCCAGTCAGCAGCGCTGTGCACGGCTCCTCCCTCTCCCTTCCCTCTTCACCCCACGTTCATCAAGATTTGGTGACTCTCTGCTCTAAAAAGCACTGTTCTCACCGACCTGGCCCTGGTTTTTCTCTTACCTGCTCTCAGGCCTTCCGCGTCATTCATTCAAAACACCTTTCGGCTACTGAAGCTTCTGCATTTTCTTCCCTCCTTGCTCTCCTCTGCATGGCCTCCAGAGGTGGTCTTTCCCAAACACAAATCTGACCAGGTCTCCCCAGCTCCCAGGGCCCCCGACTCTCAGTAGAAGCCTCCAGACTTCAGCCCCATGCCCTCTGCAGCCCCAGCTCTCAGCTGTCCCACAACTGACTGTGGGAGGGTCCTCACTGTGCCTGCCCTTCCCTCCAGGGCTAAGGGGTGTCCTCTGCCTCTTCATAGTGCCCCCCACACCTGGTATGTGTTTTTCCTGTGACACTGAGCCCAGAGGTGGTGTGTTCAGGTATGTAAAATTGGTAATGTTCCTCTGTTTTATAAAAATGAAATCTAGGTGCTCCTGGGTGGCTCAGTCAGTTAAGCATCTGCTTTTGGCTCAGGTCATGATCCCAGGGTCCTGGGACTGAGCCCCACATCAGGCTCCTTCCTCAGCGGGGAGCCTGCTTCTTCCTCTCCCTCTGCCCCTCTTCTTCTGCCACGCACTCTCACTCTCTCTCAAATAAAATCTTTTTTTTTTTTTTAAAGATTTCATTCATTTATTCTACAGAGATAGAGACAGCCAGCAAGAGAGGGAACACAAGCAGGGGGAGTGGGAGAGGAAGAAGCAGGCTCATAGCGGAGGAGCCTGACGTGGGGCTCGATCCCAGGACCCCGGGATCACGCCCTGAGCCGAAGGCAGACGCCTAACCGCTGTGCCACCCAGGCGCCCCCGCAAATAAAATCTTTTAAAAAATGAAATCTATGGTTGCACAACAATAAATAACAATATAATTAATACCTCAGGGGCACCTGGGTGGCTCAGTTGGTTGAGCATCTGACACTTGATTTTGGCTCAGGTCACCATCTCGGGGTCCTGGGGTTGAGCCCCACACTGGGCTCTGAGTTCAGCAGAGAGTCTGCTTAAAGATTCTCTCTCTCTCCCTCTGTTCCCCCTGCCGCCCACCCTGTCCCTGCTCGCATGCCCATGCGTCCTCTCTCTCTCTCTCTAAAGTAAATGGATAGATCTTTTAAAAATATGTATACATAATTAATACCACAAAACCATACACTTAGAAATGGTTACAATGGTAAAACAAAGAAAAGCTAAATTTAACTCCTTTCCTAGGTCTTTGCTTCTGGAGCTAGTAGTAAGCTCGTCTTGGGAGAAACTCCTCACCCCTTCCTCCCCAACTGTGCAAAGGTCCTGGGCATGTTATGTTGTGATTCACATGGTCTCTGCTGAGATGTCCAGTTTGGGAGCTCAGTATCCAGGGTCCTGCCTTCCCAAGCTCACCCTGCCCCGCACTCGTAGGGCATCGTTAGTGAGTGTATGTGGGCCCCACCTGCTCACGCAAACACAGATCCCCTCTTCACTTGGGGGTACTCTCTGGATCGCTTTACCCCCTCTCCTTAGCATAATCCCCAAGAGACAGGGAGAAAAAAGGCCCAGCCTTCTGCCTGAGACAGGAAAGGGAACAATGTACTGGAACAAAACTCATTAACATCTCAATAAGTTATCCCTGCATACCCACTCCTGCCTCAGGCCATCAAATCCCTTGGGGGCAGAAATCAGACACACTGATACAAGATACACCACCCACAAAGCAGAGGCGCGCACACACACAAGCAAAGACACATATGAACGGAAATCCTAAGGCTACCCGGACCACAGGCGTGCGCAGGAAAACAGCCATCTGGTCACGCGTGTCTCTCGCTCGCTACACACATTCCACATATCCAGGAAATACAAACAAAGAGGTTGGCCGGGCTCTGTAACATACATGCGTACACACACACACACACACACACTCACACGAAAGTAAACCTGTGGACAGACTCACAACAGGTGTGTGTTTTGGACCAAGGACTAAGGAAGGAAGTCTGAGATAAAGACACAGCTTGGTTTTCTAGAGCCTGAAAGAATCTGTGTATGTGGAGGACAGGCTGATGGGAGAGAGAGTCAGATAGTAGCAGGGAAGGGAGAGATCCTAACCCCAGGGAAATAGAGTAGTGGTTAGTTACATGGTACCAACTACTCACCTAGCCCTCATTTATTTGTTAGCTTAATAGTTACCCAGCTGGGGCTCCAGTGGGCCAGGTAGCAGAGGCCTGAGTCCTGCCGTCGGCACCTGTGCCCAGCCTGGAAGGGAGACCTATCCATGAGCAACCGTAACCCCAAGTGGGGAGCGCTGTGAGGGGGGTGCATAGCCCATCTCTGGGCAGCAGCAGAAGGCAGGCCATGTCAGGGAAACTTGAATCAAATATCGAACCAGCGGGAGCTGGGGGTGAAAGGGATGGGTGGGGAGGCCAAGGGAACAGCGCACAGGAAGGTGTATCCATTTCCTGTTGCTGTTCTAATCAATTCCCATAAACGTAGTGGCTTCAAGCAACACAGATTTATTCTCTTACAGTCTGAGGGTCAGAGGTCTGAAACCAGTTTCATTGGGTTAAAGTCAAGGTGTGGGCAGGGCCGGTTCCTTCTGAGGCTCTGAGACGAGAATCAATTGCCTTTTCAGCTTCTTGTGGCTGCCTGTATTTGTTGGCTTGTAGACCCCTCCCTCGTCTTCCAGTTTCCTGTTCATCATCCCATCACCTCGTCTTTAACTCTAACTCCTGCCTCTTTCCTATTAGGATGGTTGTGATTACACTGGGACCACCTGATAATCCAGGGTAATCTTCCCGTCTCAAGAGCCTTAACTTAATCACAGCTGCAAAATCCCTTTGCCATATAAGCACACTCACAGGTTCTGGGAATTAGGATGTGGACGTATTTGGAGGCCATTATGAAGCCTCCCACATATTATCTCACAATCTTCAAAACTTCCTCTAATAGGAATCTTGTTGTCCCCACGTTGAAGATGAGGAATCTGAGGTTCAGAGAGGTTAAGTGATTTACATTAAAACAAAAGAAATAGATAGATAGATGGTCTTTTTAAAAAATAGACTGAAAAAAGATACATGCTTGTTACTTAAAAATTATAAGCCATACAAAAAAATACAAAGAAAAATGCAACATATCACTGAAAGTCTCACCACCCAGAAAGGGTCAGTATTAACATTTGGTGAGCACAGGGCATTGGGGGGGAGGCAGGGAGTGAAGAGAAAGGTATGTAAAAAGAGTCAGAGAGGTAGAAAAATTTTACAAGAATGGGACACACTACAGAAGCTATTTTTTAAACAAAATATACAAAACATACTTTTACTTGAATTTAACTGAGGGAAAAGCACTCAAGTGAAAACGAAGGAATGCTGAACTGCAGCTAAATATTTCTTCACCTCAAAAAATATTCATTCCTAAAAGACCCCTCTCAAGAACAATATTGATTAAGAGGTTGGAGTAGGATTTGTATCATTACGTGTCCGTTTTATAAGCCATTAGTTGCTCGCAACTATGAAGGAAAATGCGAGTAGTCCTTCTGCTCTCCTTCCTACCCCTTCTCTCCAGATTATGTTGCCAATGTTGTTCTAACTTTATAAGGATTTGTATTTACATTCTGTTCTGCAACTAAAATTCCCAGTTTATTCTTAACCTAAAGGGAATTACCGTTCACCACCAGTCCTTTTACCACGACTCTCCCTTCCTCAGCTCCTGATTTTTTTTTTTTTTAAGATTTTATTTATTTATTCGACAGAGATAGAGACAGCCAGCAAGAGAGGGAACACAAGCAGGGGGAGTGGGAGAGGAAGAAGCAGGCTCATAGCGGAAGAGCCTGATGTGGGACTCGATCCCATCACGCCAGGATCACGCCCTGAGCTGAAGGCAGACGCTCAACCGCTGTGCCACCCAGGCGCCCCTCAGCTCCTGATTTTGACTAACCTCTTGGCTGACTGGATTTTGTCACTGTGTTGTTTTTTTTTTTTTTCCAGAAGTGCTCATGGATTCTCTATCCCCAAATTCATGATTGAGATCACCCGCGTTGTTGGTTAGGCTTTGGGGTAATACTTTTTTACCCTCAGAACTTCATAGATATTGCTTCATCACTTTGGGTTGTGGAATGTTGGAGAACATCTAAGATCAGACTGAATTTGTCCCCATACGTGACTTGCTCCCTCTGCCTGGGTTCCCGAAGTATTCTTATTTTATGTTGAAAGTTTAGGGGCGCCTGGGTGGCACAGCGGTTAAGCGTCTGCCTTCGGCTCAGGGCGTGATCCCGGCGTTATGGGATCGAGCCCCACATCAGGCTCCTCCGCTATGAGCCTGCTTCTTCCTCTCCCACTCCCCCTGCTTGTGTTCCCTCTCTCGCTGGCTGTCTCTATCTCTGTCAAATAAATAAATAAAATCTTTAAAAAAAAAAAAAAAAAGAAAGTTTAGTAACTAAATCAGTGTGTCTTAACATCCATTATTCTGGATCCATTCTGCTGGCATAGGGTTTCACTTTCCATCTGGATATTCAGTTCTTTCTTAATTTCAGGGAAAGTTTTTCTGTATGTCGCACCTTAGTATCTTTTTCTGTTCCGTTTTGGAATCTTTACATTAGGGCGGCCAACAATCATGCTTATGGTAGCTTGCCTTTGTCCTATTAACTTCACTCTAATTGCTTTAATATCTTTATCTTTTCTCATCATATTTATTTTCAGGATCTCAGAGCCTTTCCTACTAATTACTTTTTCAGCCGTATCTATTCTGTGTCGTTACTGCTGGTCTGTTGTATCTGTAATGGTATTGTTTTGGTCCTTTACTATTTTTCCTTAGTTCTGTAATCTCCCTTTTCATTTCATTCTGTTGTTTTATCATCTTGTCTTTGAATTCTTGTTCTCTGGATATCATGCTATTATTAAGGCCTTCTGTAACAGGAAGAACTTGCCAGGAATTTTTTATTCCTTTGGTTATTTTCTTCTAGATTGGGTTCTTCCTTTATTTTTTGCATCCCGTCTTCCTTGTTCTTTTCCCATCCCTCCCTCCCTCCCTTCCCATTTTCCCTCTTTACTTCCTTCCTACCTATGTTGTGGCTGTGACCCGAAGGCCTAAGGGCCATGCCATTATCTTTCCACTTAACAACTATCTACCATGGCTCACGGTTAGCAGACCTCTCCTTGCTCTGGAGTGTAGGTCCTTGAGCCCCTTCCCATCTGGACCAACTTATCCACCCCAGAGACCTGTGGTTTGAAAGGTGGCTATTGCTTTCAAACTCACCCACCCCGTTTCTGTGCCCTGAGCGCGGTTTGGCTGGGGCTACCTGCTGACTTTGACGAGGCCGTGGTGCTGTGTCTCCTTTGAGGCCCTCTTGGAGATCTTGTTCCAGCAGGGAGGTGGGGCATATCCCATTCTGGAGACTTTGGCTCCCCAACCTCACCCCCATATCCTGGAGGTTGCCAAGCCATGGCAGCTCTTCTTGCCTCTCCTGAGGTCTCACGGAGGAACACACGGGCTTCTGCTTACAAAGGCTTTTCCCTAGAGTTTTCCTGGCTACCTACTCAGGCAACAATCCATTTTCCTCAGATTACAGGATGTTAGTGAAAATGGTTGGTATTTTGACTCATCTTTTCTCAATGCTCCTTTTGCGCATGGGGTTAAGAGATACCACTCACTCGTGGCACCATTATCTTCTGTTACTTTCCTTGGCTATCACATTTTAAGGTTTATAAAAAGAATTTGCATGTTTGGTTGGACTTGAGTTGTAGCAGCATTTTTGTTTTGGTTTGGGCTTTTGTTCCTTTTGTTAGTGGGGGGTAGGATGGAGTAGAGTGACTATGTGATGGCTTCACTTTGCCTCCTAACCCAGAGATCCCACCCTTGCCTTGTCCATACTTTTCCGCTCAGCTCCCTCCTTTGGGCAAGAACCTAGCAGGCCCTAGCACTTTCAAATCCCTGGAGTGAAATAGGGGCCCATAGGACTAGGCCTTAGTACAAAGTGGGTGTTCAGTCCGTGGTAGAGGAATGAGCAGGGGGCAGCATCAGAGGGACCTCCAATGCTTCACAAGAGGAGGCACAGCGTGATCCAAGACATGAAAGTAGGACAGATAGGAACAATGACTGGGGAACGGGTTGTGGGGAGGGGGGCAGGGGTGGTATCTAGCTGGAGGAATGCCAGCTGCAGGGGGCAGGAGGAGAGAAGCTGGAGAGTAGGGCAGGCAGGGCCTAGGCATGCAGTCTGGTCTGGGGGCTGCACCTGTGTGTGACGAAAGCACTTAGCTCTTGGACTCTCGGGAAATATATACAGAGAGCGAGGGTAGGTACAAGCAGGGAAGCCCAGTTCCTGTCTCTCCTCATCTCAGCCCCTCCCAAGGAAACTTCTCATTTATACTGCCTCCCTGTTCTTGTGTCCCCAGGGTGCTCTTGCTCTCTTCCCTATAGCCACGGGTAAGGCCTCAGCCACGGACACACTAGACACCCTCTCCATCACAGGCTACATGCTAACGTACCACAGGTGTGCCCCTGGTCACCTAGTAACACAAAACCATAACTGAGTGCCTGTAGCGCATCACCACACACTTGCAGGTGACGGCCCAGTGACACATGATACTGAAGGTACACTTTGCACACAGCTCCGCACTGTCTGGCTCTCCCCTCTCTGGGGCCTTTGCCTCTGATTCTCCTGAGAGCTTGCTCTGCCCCCTGGTGGCCACTCCCCTAGCCACTGCCCTTCTGGAAGGACCCTAATTATCCACTCCCTTGAAGGCCTGGTTCCTACCCAAAGAAGCTTCCAGCCTTAAAGAGCCTCTCCCCCTCACACTGGCACTGTCAAACCAAGCCCCCTCAGGTCCACTCGCCCACAGATCGACTCTCCCATCAGACTGGCACTGTAAGGCAAGGCCTTCTCAAAGAGGGTGACCGACAGTCCCAGTTTGCCTGGGACTGAGGGATTTCCCAGGACTTGAGATATTGAGTGCTAAAACTGAGAGAGTCCCAGGCAAACTAGGACTGGTTGGTGATCCTGTTCTCAGACCTGTGTGTCTTCAGAGCGGTCTCTCCTCATACTGAACCCTTCAGAAGCTTTCTCGATTAGTCTACCCCTCAGATTGGCCCTTCTAACAGATCTCTATAGGAGCATGTCCCAGACCAGCCTCCCCTCAGACTAATCCTGTCACACTGGCCCACTCAGCTTCAAGTTAGCCCTTCCCCACTGGAGTACTTCTGTCAGAAAAGTTCTCCTCCAGCCTCTCCTCATGCTGGCTCCATCAGTCTCCCCTCCTCAGACCTCCTTCCTCTCTGCTCTCCTCTGAGGAGAGGGGGGGTGTGAGGATTACACCCCAATCTTTTCTGCCCCCAAGCACTCCATTCTTTCCATGGAAATGAACTTCCCCAGAGTCCCAGTCTAGGGAGTTAATGAGCTCACCCACTGGCTCTGGGGAATTCACAGGGCCAGAGGCTGCCCCAGAGGGATTCCTGCCTACTGTCTCCCAACCACCTTCCTCCTGGCTGGCTGCTGGAAGGCAGATGTGGGGTGTGTGGGGCGATCAGCCGCCTGCCCCAAACAGGAATGAAGGGCAGGCAGGTGGCCGAGAGGGGGCAGCAGAACCCAGGACAGTTCCCAGCTCAGGCCAAAGAGGCACAGTGGCCACAGGCTGGGGTGTGGACCAGGGCAGAAACACAAAGAGGCAGGCAAAAAGAGGGGAGGGCTGACAGAGTCAGGGAAGAGGAACAGAGACACAGAGATGTGGTGGAGATCCATGTGGAGCCAGAGAAACACAGAGACTGCGATGTGGACAGATACACAAGAGACAGGGAGGAAGACAGAAAAGGGCAGACTGAGAGACAGGGAGGAGACAGAGAGAGACAGACTGGGATGGAGACAGAGACAGGAGTTAGAGACATACATGGAGGAGACAGGATAGAGACATACACAGGATAGGAATCAGGACAAAGGCATGTTCGGAGATAGGAATGGGACAGAGACTGATGGAAACGGGTTCGGTGAGAAGAGGATAGGGGCAGAGACAAATCAGCCTCATAAGAATGGAGCACAGAGGAAGGTCCCCATCTCCAGTGCCCCTTGGGGAAGCAAAGAGAACTAGTGAGCTGAAAGGCTGAGCTGCCATACACATTGGTCCTGGGATCCAAGCCTCCCCTGGCAGCCCCCTCAGCAGTTTTAATTCTCTGGGATCTGATTTAGCTTTAAGAATTGATGTCTATACTTACCCCAGCTCCCCAGAACCACCATGGGAAATAATGACAGTGGAGGGCAATACTTGGAGGCAGCAGCAGACAGCACTCTTAAGACCCTCCAAAGCGAGCAGCCTCTGAGGTTGAGGGCCAAGACTCCCAAAAAGGAATGACCATCCCCAGGCCCAGGCCTGTCAGAGGCAATGACACTGACCCTCCAGCCACCTTGGCACTTAGGACAGGGCTGGGTCTCTCTCTTGAGATTGGGGGCAGGGAGATGCCTCAGTCCTCTCCGTTGGCCTCTGAGGCACCAGCAGCCCCCCTCCCCTCTTTCTCCTCCCCAGACCCTACATAATTGCTTTCCCATGTTGCTAATGGAGGCCAGATTGCTGATGCCCAAGCCCTGGGTGGGCGGTGGGTGGGTCAGGGCTGACCAAGGCTCTCAAGGCAGGAAGGCAGCACAGGCCAGAGACCTCTGAACTTTAGCCCCACTACCACAAGGACAGGGAAGGGGGGAGGCCCAGACCCATCCCAGGAATACAACGTCCTTGGCAAGAGCTGGTGCCCCCTGCCCCCTCCACCCCTGCTGAACCTGGAATACAGGTTCAGGCTCAGCCTACATCTCACGGAAACCAGACAAACAAGCAAATCAGGGGTCCAGGGTACAGAGGGAGGTCCATAGCCATTTCTCAGTATGCCCATCCTGGGAGCCTCTTCCTGGAATGAGGAGTCATGCCTTCCCATAGCTGAGGCTACTCAGCTTGAAAAGCCACAGGCCCCACTACCCTGACATCAGGCCTTTGTTTTCCATGAGATCTCCCAGCTGGAACACCCCCTCTCCTCCCGTAGTGCCTGGCCTGGAAGAGAGCCAGCCACCTTCACTCTGAGCCCCTCACCCAGCCCCAAACCCTGTCCGGGCCTAACTTATCAGTGCTTGAGGCACCATGGATCCCTCCTCGCAGGGGCACGATCTCAGGCAGGCCTGGTGAGACGAGCAAGGAATGTCCATTTTCTGACCCTGGTCTGAAGAAAAGGGCTTGAATTGGGGTGTGCGTGCGTGTGTGTGCGTGCGTGCATAATACCACGGGATGAGAGGCTTAGTGCAGGTGTGGCACCCAGCAGCTGCTGTGGGGAGTTTGCGCACAAGTCTGTATTCATGCCTCTGACTCCCCTCTCTCTCGTCTGGCCACCCAGAGCAAGGCCAAGCCTGGCTCCCCAGGATGCGGCTCCGGTCTAAT
Source organism: Ursus maritimus (assembly GCF_017311325.1). Taxonomy (NCBI): domain Eukaryota; kingdom Metazoa; phylum Chordata; class Mammalia; order Carnivora; family Ursidae; genus Ursus; species Ursus maritimus. The sequence goes on from NW_024424119.1 coordinate 24,143,714, forward strand.
CCTTTGCTCCCACCCCCAGGCCAGAGGTACCTGCCAATGTGGCCCCGGCCCTAGGCATCCTCCGCTAAGGGGCTGCAGTGGCTTCTACAAGGGGGCTGGACCCGAGCAGGCATGGGGCAGCCAGTGAGGAGAAACCAAAGGGACCTCGGAATCCCAGTTTGAGGACTGGAAGGGTACAGTCAGGGTACAGAACTGGACCAAAGATGGGGCACCCTGTAAAACCAAAGCCTGCTCCTCTCCTGCTCACACTGAGTCTTAACTGTGATCTAACCCTAGGGTACACTTGTACCCACATTTCCAGTCCTGAAGCACAGGTCCAGTCCCTAGTCCCATTCCAAGTGGCCTCCTTCAGACAGCCTCCCGCCCTGCCCGGGCCAGTATGCTCTGCACTCAGCCTTGCAGCCTAGCTGAGCCCCAGGCCTGACCTGCTAGAGCCCCTGAATCGGGTCTGCATGACAGGGATGACCACTCCCCCGGCCCAATGATGAAGTCTGGCCTCTTCACAGTCTTGCAGCTCTGCCCCTATGGCTAAAACCTAGGCTTTCTTGGAAGGCAGCTCTGGAGATGACCCTTGAGAGGCCTTTCCCCTGTCAGGATTCAGCAGCCTCCAGGACTGACTGGATATCCCCATGTGGGACCTGCCTCACTGGGACCCCTCATTCCCCACAACTCTGCCCCTGGTCTCCAGGGAGCCTTATCCCCGAAGTAGCAGAAAGCCCCAGCCCCAGACACATGTGCCTGAGAGCTGTCCTGCCTCTCCCCATCTATATGGAGAGAGGTGACTCTCTCCAAGTAGAATTTCTTCCATCCTCCAGGCCTAGAAGGGGAGGGATCCTTGGAAGGAGGATACCCTCCCAAAGTGGGTCTGTTCCAAGGACTCATGAAATGGTGACGTTTAATGAGAACCCCCCACCCTCCCACCCCTGTATATACATCTATAAAAAATTCAAATACAGCAAGTTACCATTGAGTCAGACTAGAAGGGACCGACAGGGCATTAAATACTGTGGGGTGGGAGCAGGGAAAGGGGAGGGTCGTACAAAACGGGCACAGGTGGGGGAGTGAAAAGTGTGGGCACTGGGGGGAGGGGGATGGCTGGGCCCCCCCAGCGTCAGGAGCTTATAATCTGATGGTGGCAACAGAGACCCTGGGACAGACAGGAGGCTGGGGCAGGAGGAGAAATTATGGATGTGAGGGGCTCCCCTCAGACCCCCCCCTAGGGCTCCTGGGAGTCGCTGGCATTGGAGGGTCCAGCCCAAGGGGCCAGGGTGGGGGTGGGGGGTCTTTGGTGGGTGGGTTGGCTGCAGGGTCCTCCACTCCTGAGGGAGGGAGGAGGGCCAGTGCGGTGTGGCAGGGCTAGGGGGCGGCAAGCCCGGGCCTGCCGGGGTCTCTACAAATTATGTTTGAAGAGAATGCAGAAGGTCCTCCTGCCCGTGTGCAAAATAGAAACTGGGGTCTGCGGGCTCAGCTCCGGCCTCCTGCTCCTCTGCAGGTGCGCTGGCGTGTCCTCACGGGATGCCGGGCTCTGGGGAAACAGGGCAGGGGCTGTGAGGGATGAGGGTGGGATGCGGGTCCCCTTGGGCTCCCCTCTGCCACCCAGCCTCACTTGACTTACCAGATCAGGAGACTGTTGGCAGTGGTGGCAGCAGCAGCCAGGGCCAGAGTTACGGGGACACTGATCAAGAAGGGTGCCGAGGGTCCTCCGCCGCTGCCCAGCTCCCCAGGGTCACAAATCTTCGTGGTGGGTGGGGGTGCCAGTGAGCTGGTGGTGCTGGTCGTGGTCTCTGGGGAACATGGGGGAACTCAGGGCGGGGCCAGGGCTGCAGTCCAACCCAGATCTGGGGGGTTCAGGAGGCACACTGTTCCCGCTCCTTGTGTTAGACCAGTACTGCCTCTCCCATCAGACAGCCCCTGCTTCCTCTCTCAGACGTGTCCTGCCTCCCCCAGCAGGCAGATCCTGCTTCCCCCCGGCTCAAAGATGACCCCACCAACAATGTCCAGACAGCAAGGACCAGTAACAGCTTGGGCAGGACAGACAGACAGGGGTGTGGCAGCCTCAGAGTGCCTGGGGCAGAGGCTCTAAGGCTGTAAGTCCTCAGAGGAGTTGGAAGGCACAAGATAGAGCCAGACAACAGCGCAGGCCCACTGAGAGAACAGGGGGCAGGGGGTGGGGGTGCTCACCCGGGGCCTGGGCCTCCGTGGTGAGGTGTCGTGGCTCCTCAGTCCAGGGTGTGGCATGAGCGGCCACGCTCCAGTCACTCCACGTCCCAATCTCATTGTCCTTGGCCGCCACCTGGATGATGTACTCCTTCCCGGCATAGGCATCTGTGATGGTGTGCGTTGTGCCATCTGACAGCTCTACCTGCAGCCAGAGCACGGGATGGGGGTAGGGGGCCCTGGGGGTCAGGAGAGTGAGGTACCCCCAGAGGAACTGAGAACACTTCTGGGGAGAGACGAGTGAAGACCCCCCTGGAGGAAAAGAGAGCTTCCTGGGGGGAGAGAGAGGATATTGAGAATATTCCTGAAGGAGGGTAAAGACATCTTGGGGAGGAGACCCCAAGGGAGGGAACAGGATCCTCAAGGAGAGTAAGAAAATCTCGAAGGAGACTGGAAGCACCCTCAGGGGAGCAGAAGAAGGACTTCGCTCTGTGTCTCACTCTGCTGTCATCCCAGCTCCCTCAAAGTGCCCAGCTGAGCCCTGATCTCAGTCCTGCCTGGAGGTGACAAGAGTTAACAGGGTAAGAGAGGGGATGGTGATGTGCTTAGAGGAAAGGTTATCAACACAGACATGGAGCTAGGTTGCCTGAGTCCAGGTTTCAGCTGCATCCGCTCTCAGCCAGGTGACCAAGTTACTTAACCTCCATATGCCTTGCTGTCCTGATCTGTAAAATGGCACTAATGATCTAAGTCACAGGGGTATAATGAGGACTTGGGCATATGGTGAGCACCAAACACACTTCAGCCGGCTCTGTCATTATCACGGGTTCTAGCTCAGAGCCTGGCTTCCCAGATGCCCACTGCACCCAGCAGCCTGGCCTCCCACTCAGGAAGGCCTCCGCATGGTTATCACCCTGCCTCCCAAGCCGCAGGACAGCAGGACAGCAGGACAGCTGCTCCATTTCCTCCTGGAGGCTTCGCCACCCCACCCCCGCCCAGGCCAGCCCTATTCTGCTGGTCTCCCCCACCCTTCAGGCTGGCCTGCCTGTCCGGCGCCCCTCCCAGTCCCAGGCTGGGCTCTGGTTCATCTCAGCGGCACCCGCTGCCTCATTAAGCCTCCTCGTAAACAGGGGCAGCCGGCAGGGGCGGAGGAGGGGGCTGCTCTGGGCCACGTCTGGCTTCAGGGCTTTTTTGGTCCCTGTTCCAATCTTCCTTCCCGGAAAACTGGGGTCTGGGCTACCTACCTGACAGGCTGTGAGGACATGCACGCATGTGTATGTGTATTCATGTGTGTGAAGATGGGTCTAAGTAGAGCAGGAAGCCCCTCCAATAACCTCCCCCCTCCCGCCCCGATCTGTGGCTCTGAGGCGGGAGACACTGGTGAAGGTCAGGGTCAGGGTGAAAGTCATTTGGGGCCCAGACCTGGGCTCAGAAAGTCCTACTCACAGCCCTGGAAGATTGGTGGACCCCACAGACTCTCCTCCCCTGGAGTTGGGACCCAGTTCCTCCTCTGGTCCCCTATACCCTTTTGCCCTCCAAAGACCCCCCTCTGGCTGAGTAGAGAGGGAGAGAGCTATGGAGAGCCGATCAAATTATCACCTCATCGATGGACTTATGGTGGGCACCATACACCTTTAGAAATGTGGCGCAGGAGCCCAGTGTTTTCCTGGCAGCCACATCTCCTAGGCCTGGGCCCTTCTTGCTGCTAGGTTGTCACTGATCCCTTAATCCACACCCTTAAGAGAATGGCTCCTCAACTGGCAGGAATTCTCTAGTAGCTGGCATCTGCCTAGCCTCAGAGTGCTCCATCCAGTCTGCCGGAGCACATGCCAGACACGCCCTCTAGCCTCCCTGCTGAGTTAGGGCCAGAGCAGAAGATTCAGGGAACCCACACTGGATCCCAGTACTCGCCCCACCTTGTCCACGCTGGGATAGCCCCTGCCAGACCTCCCGGTGCCCATTCTCGTCAATCCTGGCCTGGAGCTCTCACTCCCCCTGAAAATCCAAGTGATGTATTTCTCTGTTCTCCCCCCTGTACCCTCCTGATCAAACACCGGCTTCTCTCCAGTATCAAGGATCAGGGGGAGTGGATTCTGTTCAGAGCGAAAGGCAAGTTCAAAAGAGCCATAAATCGAGCCGACTGCAACGCCGAAGAGATACGGAACAGGGCAAGCACACACCACAGGTCATACATGTTCCTGCCCCAGAGTCCTCATATTTCGCTCTGCCCACATCAGCGTGGGGGTCTGCTCTGCAGCGCGTGGTCTTGGCAAGCTCGTCACATGCATGTACGGAGCATGGGCCCTGCCGGGACCACGTGTATGTGTGCATGTTCCCGTGTGTGTGTGGCGGGCAGTATGCCAGGTCCACTGCGAGGCGTGTGCGCCGCGATGCGCGGGGCTGCTGCCTGTGGCTCGTTAGCAGGGGAGGGGGGCTTGTGAAACTAGACCCTGGTTATTAGCGATGCATTAGGCGCGGGCAGCTGGCCAGGCAGGAGGGACTCCGGACTCTGTCAGAGAACATGTGAGCAGCCTTTGTGGGGGCCAGGCCTACAACCTGGACAGGCACCCTGGAATCAAATTACGCACTTTAAAGCCTCGCTGGAAGGGGGGCATGAAGAGATGGGCTGGAGCCCGGTGGGTGGGTTGACCCCCAGGTACCAGCCTGGGTTAGCCTGTGGAGTACCCTCGCAGCCCCTGTCCGAGCCCACAGACCTCATGGGCCAGAGAGAGTGCCTACAACCCTGTGGGCCCAGGGCTGTCAAAGGAGAGAGAACGTCAAGTCCGCCCCAAACGCCTGGCTGCTCCTCAGAGCAAATGTAGGTTGATCAACAGCCCAGACCACAGCCTGACCCCATGCCAGGCCTCATCCACAGCTTCGTTCACAGCCTGGGCTGCCTCCTGATCTGTAACCTTGAGCTACATCTGACTTCGCGATCCTGACACTAGTCACGGCCTGAACTCATATTCTGACCCCTTGAGCCCTTGAGACTATGAGTCCTTGAGGACAGGGACTGTCCTGCCCCTTGGGTCCAGCACAGGTCCGCAGCCTGGGCCAGAGTCTAAAAGGGAGATACCTGATCAGGGCTGAGAGCTAGAGTTAAGGAAAGGGAAATCCTACCTGCCCTGCCTGCCATTTCCCTTTCGGGATTTCTCCCCATTACCCTGGGAGCCACAAAAACAGATGTATTCCCATCACACTAATGGAGGTCACTGGGAACCCTTTAGGGCCTCAGATCAGGATACCTTCCTCAGCCCCACCCATCCTTCCAGGCCCATCTGATCGCTTCTCCAAGGAAAGAAAGCCTCTTTGACTGCCCCCCAGCTTCACACTGGAACACTGACCAGCTGATATGGGTGATATGGATACCTCCCATGCCACGTGGCTCTGATTCAGGCACTTGGGATCTGGGCAGGGCAGGGCAGGGCACTCACATGCTGCCACTGGTCCAGGATGAGGGGTCGGTAGCGCAGAAAGAACTTGAGAGGAAAGGACTCAGGGTCAGGCCAGGTCGAAGGGGTCTGCCAAGTCACCTCTAGCCGGCGAGGGTTGCTGGGTACTGGTCGGGCTACCACATTTTCTGGAGGGTCAGGCTTCACTGTTAAGGAGACACAGCTTCATTACCTCACTAATCTCTGGGAACAACCCCACTTTGTCAACCCCAGTCACCATGTCCACCATCTCACATCGCCAACCATTGTCCTAGTTGTCACAGTGGCCACCCCTCTTCTCTGTTGTCCATTCTGGCAGCTACCATTAACTGTCTCATTATTTCCACCTCTCACACCCCTGTCACCACCAAGGACTGTCACTATAGTCATTGTCACCAGCTCATGATAGCGATATCCCAAATTTCATCCCATCATCCCAGTCCCATGCTCATAATGACCAGCATCCCAATGAGTAGGTCTATATGATGGCTCCATTACCAGCATTGTCTCCATTGTCACCTGGATCACCCCCTCCTGCACCAGTCTCATACACTCCCTTCAAGCTTGGCTTTTCACCTCAACTCTTCCAGTTCCAAACTGAGATACACTCTCCCCTGGAAGAGTCTGGGTTTGAAGCTGCTCTGTGGGTCAAGGTTAAAAGATAGTCCACAGGCGTGGCAGACCTGGGTTGGAGGTAGGCTGAGGACATGATGGGAGTGTAAGGACCCAACTCATGTAGAAACAGTCTGGGGGACTCAGTGATGGTATGGAGGGCAGGCAGAGGGTCTGGCAGGATGGGGCAGCAACAGGCAAGGGGTCTGGCTGGGATGGGGCAGTGGCAGGCAAGGGGTCTGGCATCTGGCTGGGATGTGGTAAGAGCAGGCAAGGGGTCTGGCTGGGATGGGGCAGCGGCAGGCAAGGGGTCTGGTGTCTGGCTGGGATGGGGCAGCTGCAGGCAAGGGGTCTGGCTGGGATGGGGCAGCGGCAGGCAAGGGGTCTGGCTGGGATGGGGCAGCGGCAGGCAAGGGGTCTGGCTGGGATGGGGCAGCGGCAGGCAAGGGGTCTGGTGTCTGGCTGGGATGGGGCAGCTGCAGGCAAGGGGTCTGGCTGGGATGGGGCAGAGGCAGGCAGAGGGTCTGGCTGGGGTGGGGGTGGGGTGAGGGCGGTATCTGTCCCAGTCCTGTCTCCTGTTCTGACACCTCATTCATCACAAGCCGTAAGGAAGCCATTAGCGTGGGGGCGGGGGGGAGCTGCAGCTGCACAAGGGTCTGGCCCAGCCTGCCCCCTTCCCCCTCCTGTATACTCTGGGAGCCAGAGAGACGATGGGAAGAGCTGCTGGAAAGGTCTCTTGGCCCCTGCAGGTAAAGGACATTCACTCAAATGTTCACAGGTATATACACGCCACGAGTACACGTACACACGTATACACACGCCACATGTACCTATGCACACGTGAAGATCCCCAGCAATGCTCACACACCCCGCCGGCACACATCCACTTACTCACTCCCACTGGAGTATGCTGTAGGGACCACCCCCGCCCCACGTACCAATGGTGAACTCGTCGAAGGTGATAGCTGTGGCGTTGTGGCCCAGAGCATTGCTGACGCTTATCGAGACCTTGTACTTGATGGTGGAGAACAGGTGCATGTAGCGGATGTGGCAGCGGTTCTTGAGGGCTGGGTCCTTCTCACAGACCATCATTTTGGAGCCGTGCCTGGGGAAGGGTGAGGCACAGGCACTGTTACCAACATCAAGGGTCAGGTGGGGCAGAGGTTGGGGGAAGGTCAAGCCCAAGGCTGGGCTAGGGTCTGGACTGAGGGCGCACTGGGTGGCTGGAGGAGAGGTCAGAGGTCAGGGTTGGAACCGGTTCACAGGCAAGTCTACTCACAGCACGGTCACATTGAAGGTGTTGGGGATGTAGGTGGGGGTGGGCAGATGCCAGCTGCAGTAGAAGCCCTTGGGGTAAGTGTTGGAACGGCAGCTGAGCACAGGCTCCCGCGGCGGCACTGAGGGGTGAGGACAGCACGGTCAGGGTATTCTTGGAGCCCCTAGTCCCCGGCGCTAGTGTGGGGACAGGTGGGCCCCAGAACCCCAGCTCTCCCCCTTCAACCCATCGGCAATGCCAGAGGTTGGGGAGGGGTGGCTGTCAGCGAGGGTCTGAGGCTTCCCAGGCCGCAGAGAGCCAGATGTTTAATTAAAGAAAAACAAGGGCTATATGAAGAGGGAGCCCCCCCCACCTGCTCAATGGAGGCGGGAGCTGCAGGGAACAGGGGGCTGCGGGCCTCAGCTCATCAATCACAGGATGGAGGTGATGTCTGGGGGAATCGGCCCCAGCCCCACATCTCCTGACACACTGTGTCCATTCACAGAGAAAAACTGTGCAACAGAGGCTGGGAGGGGGGGTGTCTTGACTGGGTCCTCTGGTTGCTGGAGTAATCAGAGTACACTCCCTGGAGAAGAGTCATCCCAGGCTTCGCCCAGCAGAGATTAAGAAACATGAGGACAAGCCTGGCGGTTCCACAGAAACAACAGCCCCGGGTGGCTATGCACACTGGGTGTGATTCTGTGTGGAGGTGTCTCCACGCTCGAGTATACGTGTTACACGTGTCTCTGTGACATGAATGACCCATGATGGAAAGTAGGCACATACATAGGAGTCTCTATGGCCACGGGTCAGAATGTGTCCCTGTATGACTGCACGTGTGTGCAGACGCCTGTTGAGAGGAAGCTACTGTTCCCTCACTGTATACCTCACCTAAGTCCTAGCCCCCAGCTCCTCCATCACAGACCCTTTAAGAAGCGCTTTACTTGGTTAGCAGCAGCCTGCAATCTAGAATGGGGAGTCCCCCAGAGGGATGGAGACCTGCCTGAGGTCACACAGCAAGCCAGAGCTGGAACTAAACCCCAGGAAGGAGATACCCACCTATATGAACACACGTATACACTTGGGAAGTTCTTTCTGCTATCTAACCACACTTCTTGCTGCTGTGAGCACTTAGCCCGGCTGTCCCACCCTCAGGCATTGGGTAAGGCGTGAGGACAGCCGGCTCAGGTTCCTGGAAGGAGGCAGCTTCTGTGATCTGACCCAGGCAAGGAATGTCCGTCAGTGGCTCCAGGGACACTGACACCTCCCTCCTGTGTTCCCCCCCCACCCCCTGCCTGACAGGTGGACAGGAAATGGGAGGGGGGCAGTTCAATAAGCCAGGGACTGTGAAAGGGGGAGTACATGTCTATGCTTGCCGAGTGGCCATGGTGACACATGGGGAACTGCGGGCTTTCATCCACAGTGTACACGTGATTGTGACTGACTCTGATTGCATGTACATGTCCAGTGTGTGGGAAGTGTATGTATAGCGGGGCCGAACCCCCAGGGCCCAATCTGGCTTTGCAGCAGGAGAGATGAGAGGGTCAGAGAGGCATCTGGGAAACTTGGGTGTATGTAGCAGCTAGAGTGGGCTACGCTGTGGGCAAAGGTGCTCCCCAGGCCTGCAGGGGAGAGCCAGAGCCCAGCTGAGCCCCCACAAGGGGCAACCTGCATTCCATCCACTGCTGTCTGCTTCCCCTGGGGAGCCTTCCTGGCCCTGTGTCCATCTTGTGTCTGTTCCATGTTCATCCTGTGTGCCTCTCATATCCCTTCCCTATCTGCCCAGGGACACAGAGGCATGGGGGTGGGGTGGGGGGTGGCCAAGGACACAGGAAGTGCCTTGTGGGGGCCTGTAGGCCAGGCCAGAGTTGGCAGCCACCCCAGGAGAAAAGGACATTCCGAGGTCGGCTGAGAAGCCTCCACTCCCCCCTCCTGCCACCCCCCCTCCCCCAGCTTCAAAGGAGAAGGGTGCTGGGGGTGGGGTGGGTACTGAAGGCTGCAGAGTCAGCTCCTTGCTGCCTGGGACTCTTTGGAGGGCAGAGCGGGCCATGGCACTGGACTCAGAGGCCCCCTCCACCAGCCAGCCTCCCCACTGACCAGGCCCCTCCATTCCTCCTGACCATCCTCCCCAACTGAGACCAGCCTCCCCCTCAAACCAGTGCCTCTCTCTGACTGGGCAGGTCATGGGGGACCGGGGGGCCAGGCAGGGCTTTGTCTGTCATCTGGCTACTCCTGCCTGGCCTTGGGCCCTGAGTAGGGAAGGGCTTGGGTTTCCTGACAGGGACCAGGTTTCTCAGAGGGAAAAGGAGGAAAGAAAAACAAAGAAAGGAAGAAAAGGAGTGACTTGCTGCAGCTGGAGCCCAGCTGAGGGGCCGGGTGGGCGGAGGTGGGGGTGCTGTGAGAGACCAAGTGTGAGGTTGTGGGACAGCGTGCGATCAGGCCTGTTGTGAGCGTGCTGCAAGTAGGGAAGAAGCTGTTTTTAAGACATGGCAATTGTGAGGCTGTGTGTTAACTCTGAGAGGCTTCGTGTGTGTGACTGGAACTCTGGGCAACCGTGTAACCCTGCAATTGGCTGTGTGTGACTGCAGACTGCACTTGTGTGACTCCGGGCAGGCTGTCTGACTTCAAGACTGCCTGTACGGGTGTGGCCGAGGGGCTGAGGTACTCTCCGAGAACACGCGTAAGTGCGCCATGGTGTCTGAAAAACAGGACAGCAAGACTCATACCTGAAACGCTATACATGAGACGAAGCTTAAGCCTGAACACATTTTTCAAACTGTGGGTGTGGGAAAGTGCCCAGAATTCCAAGTGTGTCCACACGTATGAGCTGAATCCACGTGAGAACATGTTAGAGGCTGTGTGTGAGCAAAAACTCATATGCGTATGTGTCAGGTCATTCTCTGGGCATACATATTCTTGGATGCCCAGGCATCCCAAGTTGCCCTTTGTGGGGGCTCCTGAGATGCCCAAGTGACTGTGGTAGCCTGTGGCAGGTCATCCTCGGGTCCCATGAGGGGCCGTGTATGCGTGTGCATGTGTGCGTGTGCCCCCGCTGGCCCAGGGTTTGTTTGTTTTCCTCCTAATTGGCTTGTTTTTCCATGTCCAGCCCACCAAACCGCATGTTTTTCCTCTCATCTCGCCAGCCCGCCTGGGCTGGAGCCCCCGGCACGCACGAGGCCTGCCCGCCGGCCCAGAGAGAAGGAGGGGCAGGCTGCCCACACCCCTGGCCAGGCCAGATCGGGCTGGGTGGGGCAGGGTGACCCTTCCAGCTCCAGCCCTGCCCGGGCCCCACCCACACTCCTCCTGTGTGGCATCAAAGCCCGTGGCCTGTCCCAACCTTATCTCATGACATCTCTCAAGGCACCCCAACTTCTGGCTTCCCAGATGCCCCTCTCCTGCCTCCCACCTGTCTTTTTCCCCCAGACTTCTTCATCCACAAGCTGCTCTTTCCTTCTCAGCCAAACAGGGCTGAGGGGGAAGCAGTGCTGAACCAGGGGTTCTGGCGTTCCTGTCCTGACCAATCAAATACAGATATGTAAAAACTGGACAAGGAACTGTCCATTTAAAATCAGTAAAGCACTCTGATTTGTTTTAGCTTAAAATCAGAAATACACTGAATCAGCAGTGTCTAGTAAACAAAAGAATGCTAGTAAAGGTAACCCTGTGATCTTGTTTCCTAATGTGGCGGTCCTTTCATCAGCCCGGGGAGGGGGGGGACTCCTCCGAGCTGTCTGTGAGCACCCGCCCGAGGGCAGGAAGGTGGACGGGGAGAAAGCAGTTCAGGGATCAGTCTGGTTAAGACGACTTTCAACAGGATATTTTTGTGATCAGTTTCCCTTGGAAATAGAAACATGAAAATCTTGTATGTTTAGGATAAATATTAAATAATTTTTGGCTTGAATGACTCACAAATCAGGGGTAACTTTGTCCTGTCCTCCGAGTGCTGCTAGAAGAATAATTTGATATTGAGTGTTGCCAAGCCCAGTCTCTTGTTACTAATATAAAGTGACTGAAACAATCATGATTAATGTCCCCTGTTCCTCTGACCAGCTCTTTAGAAGGAAACAAGGCAATGAGAGATAAGTACCTGTTACTAACGCTACAGCCAATTCATGGCCAGCCCTCCTCTGACACGCAGAGCCTGGGGAGTGGGCAGCGCCATATATAAAAGGCCTGGGCTACTGGTCACAACAGGGCAGCTGTGGGCATGTCCTGTGGGTACAGACTACAGACACCACTTCTAGACCCAATTTCTCTTCAAAGACCTCTCAAAGATCAAGTCATTAGGAATAGGGCCCAGGGTCACCAAGGCCTAACCATCATGGCCAGCCTCGTCCATCCTAAGGACTTCTAGGACTCAAACTGAGAAGACAGGGGTGTCAAATTGGTCTCCTCCTTCTTCCATGGCACGCAGCGTATGATCTTTTCTGTGTGTACGGACATGGGGCTAGGCTGAGCGTTCCACTTCCAACGGACCTCTTGGTGGGCCCGGGAGAACTCAGGTAGGCTGGTCCTGTATTTCTCAACCTGGACAACAGGGGTCATTCCACCCTTGGCTTGCAACTCAGACACTTGGATATGATTGCCATCTTTCCAGTTGAAACACAGGAAGGCTTTTCTGTGTGAAAAAGAATATCCCCACCAAAACACATTTTCACCCCTACTCTAACCCCACTGGTGGGTCAGTGTTTTGTGGACGACCATGAGCAACCCTTCAGTATAACATTTCCCGTGGTTGTCCATAGCAATCTCTTGACAACAGGGAAAGGGCCGACTCCCAGGTCGCTCAAGCATCTCCTCCCCTAGGCAGCTCCCGAGGAACCTCAGAAAGTGGGGTGCATCCCCCAAATGGGATGAGGCCAGAGAAACATGAATCTTTGGCTCAAGGAGAAAAGAAATGGAACTATTTTCAGAATATCCTGTTGGTGGGTGCCCATCCAGCTTGACCCTCAGCAGCACTGATAAGCTCCTCATTCCAACTTCTCCAAACCTGTCTTCTGAATCACATTCACTCCCTTTTCCCTCTACCTTCCTGTTGGCTCCTCCTCTTCTCTTTTTTGTGGCTCATTTCTTTCCATCAACCCTTTATAAAGTGATGGTCTTCAGGGCCCAGTTCTGGGTCGTCCTCTCTTCTCATCCCAGAGTTCTCTCCCTTGGCCATCTCACCCCCTCCGTGGCCTTTCCCATCCCATCCTCAGCCCAGGCCTCTCCTGAGTCCCAGACCCTCAGATCCACTGGCTACAGCCTTCAGCTCCCAGTTGTCCCGAGGACCCCAATCCCACATACCTACAGCAGGCGTCAGCGATGCCCCGGCAGATCCCTGGCCCGTCCCTACTGCCCTCTGCTGCAGTTAGGTGCCTAAGAGCTTTCAGTGGTCACCAAAACCTGCACTGCTTGCTGAGGCATCAGGCCAAAAGTGTGGGGGAATGAAAGCATCCCTGCCCCCACCCTGGGAGACTCCTTCAACCAAGGATGGGCAGGAATTAGTATACAAACTTCTAAGCTCCCTCACAGCTCAGGCCGAACTCCCAGGTACGTGTTCTGCCTGGGCACTCAGAGCTCCCTCAGGGCGAAGCTGCAGTTGCCCAGATAACTGGATAACTCCGTCTTTATTGGTCCCCTTAACTTCCTTTTTCTAGCATCTTCTCATTTCCTTACGGTGTTTCTGCCACCAGACAAATGAACTACTTGCATACAAACTCTCATCCTGGGATCTGACTCTAGGGAAATCCAAAATAAGATGACTTGCATACTACTGTCCAAACAGAACACATTATCTTTTTTTTTTTTTTTTAAGTAGGCTCCACGCCCAATGTGGAGCCCAGCACAGGGCCTGAATTCAGGACTCTGAGATCAAGACCTGAGCTGAAATCAAGAGTCAGATGCTTAACTGACTGAGCCACCCAGGCACCTCCAGAACACACCATCTTTTCCTCCACTGACCCTTCCACCTTGCCCCTGTTGCAGTGATGGGTAGGACCGGCTGTCTTGACTCCTCCTGCTCTCTACTCTCCTGTCCTCTCTACCTTCAATCCACCACCAACTCCTGGAGGTCCAATCAGCCCCTCTCAACTGCCCCGACTCCATGCCCTGGCCCCTCTTCCTCATCATCTGCGCTGCATCCAGAACAGCCTCCTTCCTGCCCTGGCATTGCCCCCATCCAACCTGTCTCTCTTCACTGCCCTGAGAAGGATCTCTTAAGAACACGATGACCCTGCTCATGTCACTCCCTAGCTTCTAGGATCATGATCTGCCCTAAACCTCCTTTAGCTCCCTTCCCCCACTTACACCAGCCCAAGTGGCCCTTTCATGCCCTCACAGCCTCTGAGGCCTATAGTCACACTTAGCTCTGCCAGAAGTGACTTTGTCAATGTATCCTCCAAATCACCAAATCTCCATGTGCGTCCCACTCCAGGAAGTGCTCTTTCTTCCCCGGAGCCTCCCAGAGTGCCTGTTCCTCTACCTGCATAACCAGCCCCTGTGAGAGCGCACATGGAGTGGGGTCACTCCTGCTTGGAGCTGTGACGCTAGGATTCCTCCCTATCAGGCCCCAGAAGGATCGTGCCCTGCTAGCCCTCCTCTGCCCATCTTGTCATAGGGAACATGATTTCCGGATCTCACAGACCTCCGGGAGTGGGGTGGGGGTGGGATACATGTGCAGAATGCCCAGGGGTCTGGACTCCGTGGGAAACACTGGGCTCAGAGGTCAGAAGAGAAGGCTAGGATAGGATCAGAGGGCAAAGGTCAGGGTGCTGCAGCGCCCCCCCCCCCCCCCCC
>NW_024424119.1:24157955-24173050 GCF_017311325.1 Ursus maritimus
CCCCCCCCCCCCCGCCAGAAAGGAAGAGGACTTGATCTGGGCCAAAGGTCTAAGCCTCACTGACAATCCTCTTGAGTGAAATGGGGGGGGGGGGTCAGATAAGGGGTTGGGAGCAACACTTACAGCCCACATGTAGGAGGACTTGGTGGCGCAGGTGCCAAGAGTCACGGTGGAAGCAGGCATAGAGGCCACTATGGCCCAGTTCCAAGCCATGGAGCACAAGCTGAGAGCCATTGAGCAGGTCAGGGGCCAGGTCTGTCCCATTTACCCTCCATGTCACTGCTGCATCCCAGTTTGCTGTCCCACATGGCAGAGTCACATCGGAACCGAGGCGCTCATACTGCACGTGGGGTGCTTCTGTGGGGGGGGCAGGGAGAGCACAAGGCAAAAGTCATAGGTCACGGCCCTGCCTGGCACCACCAGGTGAATGTGCATAGATGAGAGCCTATGAGTGACAAGTCTAGGCCAAGAGGCTCTGTGTCTGATGGTGTGTGTGTCAGGAGATGAGGAGTGTGTAAAAGTTCTCTGTGGCTGTGAATGCCTCCAAATTTGTGTGTGTGTGTGTGCGCGCGCGTGCGTGCGCGTGTGTCTGGGGATTTTGTGCGTGAATGGGTGATCTTCGGTGTGTATGTGTGTGGGAGAAAGTTTGTGTAGAGTGCTGGGAGGGGTTAAATCTCAGTGAAAACCCAGTTCACCTCCAGTCACTAGGTCCTTTAGAAAGTTTTCTTGACCCCCGTGACCCTAACCTCTTGCCACCTACAGGCCCAGCCCCAATCACTGACATCTGCTACCCAGGCAGGCTGGCGCTGAGGGGCCCTACTTCTGGACTCTTTTCTCTGTCTCTTGTCCCCATCTTTGTCTCCTGTCCTGCCTCTCTCCCTCCCACTCTGACCCCCCCGACACGCTGCCCTTAACCTGCCCCACTGCAGCCATCCAGAGCTCGGGTAGCAGCAGAAGGGAGATCCAGGTTGGGAGCCTAGGGAACTCCTTGCAGCTATCAACTTTGTGAGACAGGAACTGCTGGGGTTGGGGGGGTGGGGAGCGGGGGAGTGCTGGGGCCGTGAGAGCTCTCTGACCATTCCTCTCCTGCCCCCAGGAGGGGCCTGTCAAAGCCAAAAGCAAACCCCAGCCCTGGCCTCGGCAACCCAGGCGTGATGGACTGAACCCAGGAGACTGGAGTGGAAGGGTGGGAGGGAGCACCTGTCGAGAGGCAGCACTAGGTGGGGGAGGTGAACAGGACACAGAAAATAGGAGACTCCGATCTACAGACAACAGAGGAGAGGCAGGCATGCAGAGCTGGGTGATATGACTCTGATCTCCTCATTCCTCGTCCTGCCCCCCAAGCCTGGAAGGACAGATGCTTCCCTGGTCTTGGCCAGATCTGTGGAGTGAGGGTGGGAGGGGAAGAGCGAGTGGGAGGGGGGCAGCGGTGGAGGGGGGGCTGCGGGATCCCTCGTTAACACTCGGTTACATCTCCCCTCCAGAGAGCCACCCTGCTGAGTTGGGGGATTTTCAGAGGCAATTCCTGTTAACGAGCCAATTAACTTGGGCCAGTGGCCTCTTAATTAGACTTGTTAACACCACCAGGACTGCAGGGGGTAGGGATCCCCCTATGCCACCAGTCACCCCCTCCCTCCGTTGCAGCCCCCTCCCCAGTACTGTTTTTCTCTGTGCTGGAACATCTGTCCCTGTTTGCTGCCTCTGTCACCCTTCCTGTGCCAGGGTCTCTCTGTGTCTTCCGGTCCTCCCCCCCTCCCCGGCCTGCCTCTGTCTTGCCCTTCTCTGAGCCTCTCGGTCCCTGTCCCCTGTTACAGGAGAGGGAAGCAGGAAACCCAGCCAGCCTTGACCACTCGTCTGTGGGGCTTGGGACCAGCCAAACAAAGGATGAACGGCGGAAGGGCGGTGGCTGGGGGCCTTGGAGGCCACAGCTGTGAAGCTGGACCAGAGACTGAATGGGGGCCTCCCCCTGACCAGAGGCCCAGTGTCCAAGGCTCAAGCCATAGAGCTCCCCCAATCCACCAGCCCTAGCCATTGAACCCCCCCTCAACCTCCCCTGTCAAAACCTGGAGCTTCCAGGAAACATGCCAAGCCCCTCTCTCTGAACCCACCCCCCCCCCACTAGCACAGACTCTGCATCCAGCTGCCTGAGGAGGAGGCTGAAAACTGACCGTAAGGGAGGGGGTGTGGCCACCAGGGTCCCAGCGGCAGCACGTCAACACTGACCAACAGCAGCTCAGAACTAACTTGGACCCAATGTGGTTCTTTAATACTGTGGGGCAGGTATAGCCACAAGATGAGGAAACAGCCACCCAACAGCACAACAAATACAATGACAATGGGATAATACTCCCAAGTCACCCTGTCTGCCTCACAAAGTAAACAGAAACACAACATGACAAACCAACAATGTAAGGGCAGGGCAGGAAGGAAAACATGACAACACAATGACAGAAGACAACTACAGGCCACAGTGCAGAGGTAGAAGGGGCAACGTGACATGACAATCACGTAAGACACACACTGTCACAAATGCTACAATAACACAACAACGGCAATACACACAGCCGTGCAACAGCTCCAAAGATGGCAATGATTTAATCCTTTGTCTCTGGACAGCTCTCCTCCCGCCCTGTGGGTGCCCCCACTGATGTGCTGTCCATTTCAGAAATTAAATCAAGCAGCAGGGGGAGGATGGGGTTCTTGGCCTTGACGCGGTGACAAATGCTCCAAAGGAATCAGCTGTGAAAAGGTTGTTAGAAGCCAGAATGAGAGACAGAGACAGGATGAG
This sequence comes from Ursus maritimus, assembly GCF_017311325.1. Lineage (NCBI taxonomy): Eukaryota > Metazoa > Chordata > Mammalia > Carnivora > Ursidae > Ursus > Ursus maritimus. The sequence continues at coordinate 24,160,744 of NW_024424119.1, forward strand.
GTCATGGACATGGAGAACACAGAAGGACAGAGCTGACGGCTCCCTCACACCTGTGCACACGGGCTCACATGGGGACCACAGGCCGGAAACAGTCCCCCGGGCGTCCTAAGCAACTTCACATCACCACACACATAGGAGGAGGACAGTCACCACAAGAAGAGCAAACACACACAGAACAACAGTCCACAAGGTCACAGCCACACAGGGACACACTTCAGGGAGAGTTAACACTTAATACAAGATGGTCACACGCGTGCACAGGGAGGGCATGTCACCCAGAGGCACACTTACACATAATGGCCCAGCCTCACCTTGGAGAGACAATGTAACAGGGACACAAACATGCAGAGAGACAGAAACAAACTATCCAACTATCACCCAGGGTACAGTCCCAACCACAAGGACACAGCCCCACAAAGAGCATGGTCTCACATAAACAGACAACGTCACACACAGGGCACAGCCTCCAAGGATACAACCACACAGAGAAATGCATTCGAACAGGGACATGGTCTCATCCGCACAAGAACACAGCCTAACGGACAGCCTAATCCCCTCCCTTACTAGTTCTGAGGACAGTTACACACTCTCAGAGATGTGGACTTAACGCTCAAGCCCTTGGTCACTTGTGGCTCTGTCTTTACCCACAATACAGGGCAGGGGCCAAGCCGATGGGAGTGGCCACTGGCAGGTCCAAGCAGGTAAGATCAGCACAGGAGCCCAAGCCAGACTGACTGCAGGCAGGGGTTGATGGGCTGGCCTGGTGGTCCTTTCACCCCCTGCCCACTGGGGAGCAGCCCTGGGGTGGGCTAGGCTCTTTCCGGGTCTCAGTGTCAGTCTCACAAGGAAGAAGGCAAAGGAGCCTTGACCCACTGCCCTCCTTGAACCCACAGCCTTGAGGGTGGCAGAGTGTGCTCTGTGCCTGGGCCCCAGAGGTGCCCCCACCCTCTCTGCCTCTACCCAACCCACCCAAGGGTGGCGGGGAGCAGGACCCATCCAAGGAGAGAGCTCCCTACAACTCAGAGCTTGTTTGAGGAGTTTCTAGGTCAGACCGTATGCCAATGTAGCCATGTGAGGTCCTGCCTCAAATGCAGTTTGAGCGCTGGTGGTCAAGTTAAGAGAGCACCTGTTTCCCAGCAGGGGGGCAGCTTCTTGCTATGTGGGCTGTGGGAAGAACTCAGCCGTCCCTTGACAAATGGTAGCGGGAGGGCAGGAGGCCGCCAATGTCCACCCTGAGCAATCCCTGCCTCCTCCAACCATTCCAGCAGACTGACCCGGCCCCTTCCTTAGTGTGCTAGCCGTCTCCCACTGGTCACCCTGCCCGTCCCCCACATCTTGTTCTCAGTCTACCGTCTCTGTCTCCATCTTCCCTCTAGGATAAGGGAAAGTAGTCTTGGCCTCTTTCTCTCTCAGTGCCTTCCACTGCACCCCCACAAGCCCCCATTTCAAATGAAATCCCATTTCAAAGATACTATACAGGGCCCTACCCCTAGCAGACCCCAACTCCCACCCCAGCTGCCTGTACCCTACACCCACTCTAGTAGGAAGAGGACCAGATCACCAAGCCAGAGATCCCATCAGCACAGGACCATGTGGAGTGACTGGAGGACTGTGTATATAAGACAACATCACCGGGTCACCCAGCTTATCAGTGTCATGACTCACGGGTGTTTGTGTGTGACAATGCCAGCACGTGCCAGTGTGTGGTCTTTGGTGGACGCACACAGCTGTGTCAAGGAAGGCTCATGCTCAGCTCTAGGTGGGGGTCAGGAGGGAACACCACCCCGCCCCCCCAGAATCCTCTCCTCCAGCACTCACCCTGAGGACTGTGTCTCTGGGCGTAGACAACGGCGGCGGCGGCAGCGAGCACAGCACAGCAGGCCCACGGGACAGGAGCAGCCATCTGCTGGGAGAAATGGGGGTGGCGGGGGAAGGGGCAGCATCAACCCAGGCAGGAACCTCCTGGGGAGCCCCTCCCTGTTCTCAGGCAAGACTGGGAGATCCCAGCCCTAGGGCTAGGGGCACCTTGACCCCAAATGCCCTTCTTAATGGGGCTCAGGATTCTCCTTCAAGGAATAGAAAGCAACATTATTGGCATCTGTAGGCAAAGGTTTGCTAAGACGGTAGAAGGCAACGACAGTGGTTTGTCGTTCAATAAGGCTGCTAGCTGCAGGGTGGTAGTCGGCCATGGACGAGTTATGAAACACTGGTCATGCTAGGGCCATTTTTCTAAAAAAAAAAAAAAATAACTTTACTGGTGAGGTTGGCTAATTAGCTATAAGCACTGCAAACCAAAAGGGTAATGTTTGAACTTAACAGGAGGTCTGTACTTCTCCAAATTGCCTTGAATGGAAGGCCCCCTGCTGTGCTCCTGGGGAGAGAGCCTGAAACCCGGAGGCTCTGAAGCCCCTCGTGTCTGCACCCCCCCACCCCTCCGTGAGCCTTGCCACCGGGCTCTGCACCCCCCCACCCCTCCGTGAGCCTTGCCACCGGGCTCTGGGATGTTCACAGCAGCAGGGGACCAAGGTCAGATATGGCTTTTGCCTTAGTGTACAACGACCGTGAGACAAGGAGGGTATTTCACATCTAAGTCCTTGTCAGGGGCCCCAGCCCGTCCTTCACCCCAGACACATGCCCCAGGAGCCTGAGACCCTCAGCCCCGATGGACATCAGGGTCTACACACACCTCTGCAGGTACACAAAGCACAGACAGGATGTCCCCAGAAGCCAGGATGGATCCAGGGGTCCCCTAATCTGCTGTCCTTCTTTGTGGGGTCCAACTGCCTGCTCCCCACCGTACCCCCACACATGATCACACCTGAGGGCAGGGAAATAACAATTTCCTGCAGAAGAAAGGCCTCAAATATGACTCTCCTACCCCAGTGTGAAGAGAGAAGGGGACTGTCAACCAGACAGAAACAGAGATCTAGAGAGGAATACAGCCAGACACTCAAGCAGGGTGAGTGGTGCTGTCAGAGATATAGCCTGACACACAGCCAAGACACTGCCCAAAACAACCAGAGTCCGAGAGAAAGAGCTCCACGCACAACTGGAGATACACTAGAGATACTGTGTGAGGCACCATCAGAGAAGCCAGAGAAACGGGTAGCTGTGACCCGATAAGCAGGCAGAGGCATGGCCAGAGAAAGACGGACACACAACCAAAGGGTCCCCCAGAAATACTGGAAAAGGCTCAGCCAGACGCAAGCACACATACCCTCAGAGAAAGAGCAAGAAACAGGCACAGAAACCATCAGCGACATAGCAGGAGAGCTAGAGACACTGTCAGAAACCACGGCCAGAGAAACTGCCTGACACACAAGCAGAGAAATACCAGAGAAACTGATAGACACAAACAGGCATACACCCAAAAAAACAGCTAGAAAGAGAGCCAGAGACATGGCCAGATGCTCAGTCAGGAAGTATCCACACCACTAAAAACACTGCCAGGGACACTCAGACACACAGACACACTGCCAGACACAGCCAGAGACACTGTCAGAAATACTGCCAGACAAACAGCCAGACATACAGCCGAGAACTGCCAGAGAAACTGCAAACAGAGCTGCAGTAGGGAGGAGACAAACGTGGGTGTCAGCCCGCAGCGGTGAGTGTGAGAGCTGGAGAGAATCTGACTTCCGGGGGCTCCTTTATGGGACAGGGCTCTTGCCCGCCCATGGCTTCACTTAGCCCTCCCTGGGCAGGTCCCCCACCTGCACCTGGTTTCCTCCAGCCACAGCAGCAGGTGCTCTGACTGCCCTCCCTGGCACAGCTTGGCCCTCTAGGCCCCAGGTGGCTTTGGCTATCCCTCCCACATCAGTGACTCCCAGGGCCTTAGCTACCACTTGGCCTGGCTCCCCCTGACCCTCAGCCACTCCCCTATCTTCAACTACTCCTCAGGCCTAGAAGGTTAAGACAATGGCCAACGTCACAGTCAGCAAGCAGTGGGGCCAGGAAATGAACCCAGGGACTGTGTGAATTCAGAAGGAGGGAATGAGGAAGGGAGAGAGAGAGAAATAGAGAGAGGCAAGAGGCTACAGGCCTACCTGGTTCCCCACCTCCACCCTTGCAGGTAGCCCTCAGCTGCTCCCCCACCATCTCCACCATCTGTCCGTGCCTTTCTCCTCACAGCCTGGAAGATAACCTCAGTGCCAGGCCCCACTGCCCACCACATGGGGGCAGGAATCAGGGCCCAGGGAGGCAGAAGGGACCAAGGTTACATCACAGGATGGAAGAGGGACAGGGTGGCCCTCTGCTCCCAGCTCCTTCTTGGCCCCAGTTGGGGGAGCAGGGGCAAGAAGACAGACTGGCATGAGTGTGCATGCATACAAGCGTGCACACACGTGCGTGCGCACACACACACGCACACACACACACACATAGGCCCCCTCAGGGGGAGGGGTGGCTTCTTCATCAAAGTCGCCTCCATCAGCCCGATGAGTTACTGTAAGGGCCGGGCCTTGGGCCAACGGGGCTGCAGCCATGGGAGACGGGCGCTGCCGAGAGCGCGAGTGCTGCAGAGTGGGGGGTGGGGTACCGAAACAGACACTGCATGGCTGGGGGCACCCAGAAAAGGCAAAGACCCAGGGAAGGGGGGAGCAAAGAGGCAGGGAGAGAGAGAAAGCCATGAGCCAAGACCCAGGGGACAAGTGAGACCAAGATAGGGAGAAATGGGAAAAGAGACCCAGGAAGAGACATGGGGGACCACAGGGGCTAGGCAGAGATTCATGGGCAGAGGAAGGGACAGATCCAGAAAGGGTCTCTGTGCTCATTCTAGAGCATCCCTCTAAGCACACCTAGCTCCCCCCGTGCAAAGGGAGGATGATGTCAGTGCAGTCTCCCTGGAGGCTGCAGGACTTCTCCCTGGCAGGCCAGGAGTACAGCCCCCAGAGAATAACGGAAGACTAAAACCCCACCCTACCCCGCCCCATCTCTGCTCCTGCAGATCCAGAAAGACCCAAGCCAATTTCACTCCCCCCTTCCCTCAGAGTCCCAGCTGGGGCCATTCCCAGGTAGGGAAGCTGAGGCCAGAGGCATCTAGGCTCTACCTCCACCCTGCCCTGGTTCATCTCGGGCCACCCATCCCAGGGCAAAGAGCATCTTCCCCAAGAATTTTCCAAGTCCACACCCCATGGCTCTGGGATAAATCTGGAGGATAAATCCCATAAAGCCTCAGATAGGGCCTGTGCAAACTGGCTGAAGCTCTCTGCAGACCCCTCCACCGGCCAGCCTGGCCTCTAGCCCCAGCCCCACAATGAGGAGGCAACAGAGGGCACTCCACCAACAAGAAAGGAGGCCAGTACCTAGCAGCCCACACCCTCTGTTAGCACAAGGAGCCCAGCACCTCTCCTGACACAGAACCTCACAGTGTCATCATTATACACACACAGGTGACACATCAAGAGACAAATCCTGGGCCCCCAATTTACTGTCACTGTCCCACTGTGAAACAAAGACACCAGTACACAGTGAGAACAACACCCAGTGAAAATGACACATTTGTATAGTTGACAATGGCACACAGGGGTGCTGACAATCATTATAGTGACAATGCAGTGACTGACAGTCATAAATAATGACACCAACAAATGGGCCAATGACACCTGTTGCCACGGACACAATCAAAGTGACAATAACCCCAGAATCAAAGATGCAATGAAACTGACAGTAACATCGAGGAACAATGACGGTGCATCCACAGTACTACTGGGATGCTGACAGCCAGACTCAGTAACGTGGACAGTCACACAGAGTAACAGCAGCCCACAGTAATCCTGGCACCACGGAGGTTGATGACCACTAGCTGTGACTCCCACAGACACAGTGACAGGCTCCAGATTAGGGACCTCAATCACTCAGTTTCTGAGTCTGGCTTAAAATCCAGGGCCCGAGGGGCGCCTGGGTAGCTCAGTCGTTAAGCGACTGCCTTCGGCTCAGGCTCAGGGCATGATCCCGGAGTTCTGGGATCGAGCCCCACATCAGGCTCCTTCCCTGGGAGCCTGCTTCTTCCTCTCCCACTCCCTCTGCTTGTGTTCCCTCTCTCGCTGGCTGTCTCTCTCTTTGCCAAATAAATAAATAAAATCTTAAAAAAAAAAAAAAAAAGAATTCAGGGCCCAAGATCCCTCTTGCCAGACCCGCAAGGTCCCAGGTACCCTGTGCCCCCAACCCTCACCCCTTGACCAGGTGAAGGCATGACCGCGTTTGGAGAGCTCCCATTTATCCCTACAGCAGGTTCCATAGGCCCAACCCTCAGGAATCCCGGCCACAAGCAGAGTAGGAGGGGGATCTAAGCACCACTGGCTGCGGCCCAGCTCTGTGTGTGAGTGTGGGTGTGCAACAGTACGCTCTGACATCGGGGCGTTAGCTGGCGTGGGTGTGCTGACGGTCAGGTAGGCTCACTCTGATCTGAACAATAAATGAGCAGCTAGGGCCCGTGTGGTATGCCCCAAAATTGAAATCCAACCGAAGTCACTGGCCTGCACTACCCACCCAGGGTCTCGGACCAGGGTGAGGTCAGGAACATTCATATCTGCGGGAGGGCATCTAACCCACAGCATGGCCAAGGTGACATTTCCACAGCTTCTTGTCCGCTAGGTAACCCCAAACTCCAGAATCCCTCAGCGTAAGGGAAAAGACACTTTGTCCTAGGGCCTCGCCCCCTTCCCTCTCCCCACAACAGCCGTAGAGGACCCATCCTGAGAAAAGGCAAGAACACAGGACAGGGGACAGCATGGACTGACTCAAAAGCCTAGGAAACTCTAGAGGCCTCAGACCTGCAGAGGAATTAGGGTGAAGCAACAGAGACACCTTCACTTGGAGGTGGAGAGAGAAAATGAGAGAGCAGGGGCAGAGACAGAGACAAGGATGTGGTGGGCAAGGAGGAGCAGCACTGGCCGACAGAGAGCCTGGGAGAGACAGTCAGGGCTGGCTGGAAGCTCCAGGAGGGGGAGGAGGGGCTGAGACCAAGAGGCCCCCAGATCCCACCAGGCCTAGGCAGCCTGGACAGCGTGGGCGGTGGGGGCGGGGGCAGAGGCCTGAGCAGTCCAGAGGGTGTGTGTGTGTGGGGGGGTATAGGCTGAGGAGGGAGGCCTGGCCCCTGGCTGCTGGCCCGGCAGACCCCCCACCGGGGAGGGGGTGGGCCTGGGTCAGGGGCCAACTCCTGGGGCTGGGGCTGGCTGGCCACTGGGCAGGCTCCCATTCCCTGTGGTGTCTCTACCTCCTATCTCTGAGTTTCTTGTCTCTGGCTTGTTCTCTCTGAATCCGCACCTGGCCCTCCTCTCAGCTATTGATGCCCCCATCCCAAGGGGCATAGGAGCCGTGCCTGGGTTCAGGATTCAAGCCTTATCTTCTCCTGGGCTACCACATCTCCACCCACTCCAGGGTCAAGCCCCAGTGTTCAGGGGAAAGGACCCCACCCAAATGTAGGCCCCCATCTCCTCCCATAGAAGGGGGCAGGAGAAGCTCAGCACCAGTGGGAGGGGGGCCAGGAGGGAGGCAGGGGGATCAGTCCCCCAGCTCCAGCCGCTGGCTGAGGTTGTGGAAAAGGAGGCGGCCCAATGTGAGTGAGTTGGGGGGGGTATCCGCACCTGCTATTGTGACCTCCACAGCCGGAGATGGGGGCCTGGGGGGGACAAGATTCCAATGGATTTTGGCAGCAGCCCGGACTCTGAATGCTCAAACCCCCCCATCTCCAGCCTCTTGCACCGTGGGGACCCTGAGATCAGCATGTGCATGCCCTTCTGCACGTGTGTGCAGGCGTGTTGCGGGGGGAGCCTGTGGCCTTCCCATGGTGGGCCTGGCTGGGCAGCGGGGAGGTGCCTGGGGGAGGGGGGAATCTGAATCAACCAGCCCATGCCCACAATGTGGAGCCCTACTCAGGGCCCCGCATGCTGCCTGATGATCTGGCATGGGCTTGTATACGCACGTATTTGCAGGCCTGGGCTTAAGCAACCCTCTAGGTGCAAAAGGTCTGTGCTTTCTCCCTCGAAAGTCATCTGGACCAGCCCCCTGCCCTTCAAATGGGGAAGAGGAAGGAGCAGATCAATGCATATCTTCCCTATGGGCACATGGGCTCTGGACAACAATCACCAAATCCCCTAGCCCCAGTCCAGGGTCTCTGCTGGCTTCTAGAAGAATCAGGAGGACCACTCTACCTAGAAAAGGGCCATGCACCAGTCTAAGTTTTCAGAGAGTGGGGGCTGCTTCTCTTGGAGGGACAGACTACCGTAGCAGGCGGTTAGACAGCTGGAAGAACTCCCATGCATTGGTGGGGGATGGGCAGAGCAACAGGGTTGAATGAGACTTCCCTTAGCTGGGGGTGGGATGCTCCCAGCTGATGAAGAAGGGCAGGAAGGAGGCTGCAGGCCCCTTCATGAAGAGAGAAGGATGGACAGAATAGCTTACCAGACTTGGGGGCTGGGACAAAGACCTATTTGCCTCAGCATCTCTCACTACACCCCATCCCTGGCCCCATCACTGCTACGGTGCTGACACACCCTCGAAGGCCTATGCTTGCAAGCCTGTGTGTGTGTGTGTGTGTGCACGCGCGCGCACACACACGGGGGTGGGGTGGGGGGCAGGGGCGGTGTTGTATATGAAGCGTTGGTTTCCAACAAAAAGAACTGAAGATGGTCTTTCTGCCAGAGCTCGAGTTGAGTGGGGGGGAACAGAAACTTTGCCTATCTTCAAGTCACAGTGTCTTGTTCTCCCTGCCCCCCTAACATGCACACACACTGCACACACTACTTCTGAGGAAGCTTCTGGTCTGCTGGGCAAAAGCAAGCCATCCTTCCTCCCCCTTACTCCCTCCTCGCAGTGGGGAGGCCAGAGCAATCTGTTCCTGATGGGTAAACATCGGCAAGAGTACGTGCGCACACATGCTCACGCACACCAGCAATTCAGGGTCACGCAGCACCAGTGCTCATTTCTCCCCGAGATGTAGCACACACTTGGACTCCCACTACCACCTGGCAGAGCTCCCCGAAGCCCTCCCTCCCTCCACATACACTCGGCCAGAGCTTCACAGACACACCCAGGCAGCCTCTCACAGACACTGGCACTCAGGGTTCACCGTCGTGACCACACATCTCGGCCTCCCACATGGACACCCACCGCCACAGCTTTGCACACGCTGTGCATGCACACACGTATTACAGTCACAGTCACACACACAGACTCTCACACGCGCTCGCTCAAAACAGTCCCAGTCTCACATATGGATGCCATCACACATTCAGAGCAGTCCATCTTCCACATAGATACCATCGCACCTTCGGAAACCCAGAGTCCCCCAGTCACCCTCAGCCTCTCAAGCTCCCACATCCAGCAGTGGGAAATACAAAGACCCACACTCACAACAGTCATTCCATGCTGGGACCTCGGATTCCTAGGCTGCACTTGGGGGGTGAAGGCTAAAGCTCAGGGTGGCCTAAGGAAGGAAGGAAGAGGGAAAGAGGAATTTTGTTGGTCCCTAAAAAGCAAGTAAATATGATAATTTCCTAGATGGCTCCTTCCACCCCTGACCCTGTCTTCCCAGCATTTGGGAATAAGCAGAGATCCAGGCCAGACATGGGGGCGGGGGGGAAGTGAGGAAGCTCCTGGGTGAAGAGATGGTGGCACTGGTAGTAGCAGGAGCCAGAAAACCCCAGAAATCAGCCCACTCCCCAGGCCCCTCTTGCCTCCCCTCAGCAACCCCTCTTCTCCAGGATGAGAATCAGCAATAGCTTTCAGCCTAGCCACCTGCTGTGTGATCCCAGACCTCTTCAAAACCTCTCTGTGCCCACAACTATCTATAGTGCACCTGACTGTCAGGCCTGGCTGCAAGAAGCAAGGTAAGGAGAAGGAGATGTGGCTCAGACCTCAACCCCCGCCCCTGCCAAGGCCCTGTCATCACTATCAGGCCAAGCCAGTGCTCCTCTAAATAACCACTGAGGACAAGAATCCTAAAGTGTCCTTGGACCCTGCAGCCCTGCCCCCCATCACAAGAAAGGACGCTGTGTCGCTGTCCAGGCAGAATGGAATCCAAGCTGTGCTGGCCAGGCCCCAACCTGGGGACAACTGGCAATGCTGTTGACATCCTCACCACTTACCACTCCAGGTGTAGTTTAGGTCCTGATGCCCTATCCTAAAGGGAGCATGACAGGCTCCAAAGAAGCCTCGCAGGGGAGCAGGACAGCAGAACAGCAGGACAGGGTGTAAGGAAACCAGGTAGGGCAATCCCATAAAGCCAGGTGATAGGGACTAGGGAAAACGGACAGTGCCAACAAAAGAAATCAGGCAGCAGTGTCTAGGGAAACCAGGTGACACGGCCCAAAAGAACACAAGCTGTGGGGACCAAATGAAACTAGGCAGTGGGGACTAAAGTTTGCTAGGAGGTGGGGACAAATGAAGCCAGGCAAGAGGCCCACAGGATGTGAGAAAAGAAAGATATCAAAAGCTCATCCCCCTCTGTGTAGATGTCACCCCCACACCCTGGGCCTCTCTCTCGGTAGTCCCCTTCCCACCCAGGTGGTGGTCCCCTCCCCCAGGCCAATGGACACAGCCAGAGCCCCCTCCTCTCTCAGAGGCCTGGGCCGATTGCAGCCAATGGGCCCCGGCCCCATCCCTGGGACCTCAGGAAGTCCCAGTCCCTCCCACCGGCTGCAGAGGCAGGGGGGCTGGGGGGGGGGGGAGAAAGAGAAGAGAGACAGCTTGGCAGGGGAGCGCGCCGAGAGCCCGCGGGGGCGGGGGCCGAGAAAGGAGCGGGAAGCTCCGAGGCGGGCCGGCGGGCGGGCGCGGGCGGGGGCGTCTCAGCGGCGGCAGTGGGGGTGACAATTCTCCGGCGCGGCCGCGCGCGCCCTGACCTGGGTCTCGGACAGGCGCCCCGTCGGTGCCTCCGGCGCTCCGTGGGTCCGCCCGGCAGCCCGGGGCATCGGCCCCCGGAGCTTGGGGCTGGGGCAGGAGGCCGGAGCCGGCCCAGGGTGGGGGGCAGGAGCCCCCGCAACAACACCGAGAGTGCGGGCGGGCGGGCTAGGGGGCCGGCTGAGCTGTGAGCAAGCGAGCGAGGCGGCAGAGCGGGCCGGGAGGAGGGAGGAAGGAGCGCGCGCGCGAGCGGCAGAGCAGGGCGAGCTAGCAGAGGGAGCGAGTGAGGGACGGCAGGCAGTGAGGTCATCCTTTGAATCTAATTGTCTGAGTCAGGAGGAGATGTGGCACTTGATGCTGGGGGAGGAGAGGGGGAAGGGACCCTCGGCTCGAGCCGCGGCCCCTCCTCACACCCAGGGCGGCCCGGGCCTCCCTTCCCCCGCCCAGGGCGAAGTTGCCTCAGGCCAACTCCGACCGACCCCTGCCTGTCTCAGGGCTGACTGACCTCCGCGGCCAGGGGGGAAGCAATAAGCCGTGAGATGTGGGACCAAGTCCCACATCACCCCCAGAGAGTGGCCTCTTCCTACTCTCTGGGGGTGATGGCGACCCCTGCCCAGGCCTAGGTCAGGGCCCTAAATTTCTGAGGTTAATGGGAGGCCCCCAAACCCACCTCCAGGTCTTATTCCTACCCTTTGAGGATAGAGGGAGAACTTCAGCCATCCTTTCAGGTTACCTCTGTGCACTTTAGGAGCATGGGGTCTCCAGTTCTATTCCCCAAGTTACTCCTTTCTCTGAGAATTTGGGGGAATCTGGGCATTGGACCCCGGCTCACCTTCCTGCCCTCCGAGAATGATAGTGCAGTGCCACCCAGTCTTCCAGTTACTGCACTTTGGGGGGCTTGAGGAACCCCAATTGACCCCAGAGGTCTCCCTATTCTGCACGCCCAACTCTTCAGGAAGGGCAACAACCAGGTCAGATTCCAGGGCTATTCTATGGTGGGGGTGAAGAGAGACAAGACGGGCCCTGGGCCTGTTAGGTATGCACACCCATGCACGCACATATAAGCACATGTGCACATGTGTAAACACACTGGGGGGAGCACCAAGCAGCTGGGGATGCTCACACCAAGGACCACACACCCCTCCCCTCACCCCATGGGGGAGGGGTGATAAATATTTAAGGGGCTTTTAGCTCAGAAGGGGCTGAAGCTGGAGGAGGGAGGGGGATCCACGATGCCTGATTAATGGGGTTACAGGCTTGGATCAATCCATCTGCCCGCTGCTCCCTGCTCTCTCCTCCCTCCTCCTCCCTCTCCCTCCCTCCCTCGGCCTAATGCGCTTTATCAGGAGACGCTTTTCTGACTTGGCAGCGTCGGGTGTTTTAAATAGACCCATTTAGAGCAGGGGTTGGGGGAGAAAGGGGGGGAAGGGAGACAGAGATTGAGAGAGGCTGGGAGACAGAGACGATT
>NW_024424119.1:24173060-24221220 GCF_017311325.1 Ursus maritimus
GGGGGGGGGGGGAGAAAGAGAAGAGAGACAGCTTGGCAGGGGGAGCGCGCCGAGCAGCCGCGGGGGGCGGGGGCCGAGAAAGGAGCGGGAAGCTCCGAGGCGGGCCGGCGGGCGGGCGCGGGCGGGGGCGTCTCAGCGGCGGCAGTGGGGGTGACAAGTTCTCCGGCCCCGCGGCCGCGCCGCCACTGACCTGGGTCCCCGAACAGGCGCCCCGTCGGTGCCTCCGGCGCTCCGTGGGTCCGCCCGGCAGCCCGCGGGCATCGGGCCCCCGGAGCTTGGGGCTGGGGCCCAGGAGGCCCGGGCCGGCCCAGGGTGGGGGGGCAGGAGCCCCCCGCAACAACACCGAGAGTGCGGGCGGGCGGGCTAGGGGCCGGGCTGAGCTGTGAGCAAGCGAGCGAGGCGGCGAGCGGGCCGGGAGGAGGGGAGGAAGGAGCGCGCCGCGAGCGAGCGAGCGAGGCGAGCTAGCAGAGGGAGCGAGTGAGGGACGGCAGGCAGTGAGGTCATCCTTTGAATCTAATTGTCTGAGTCAGGAGGAGATGTGGCACTTGATGCTGGGGGAGGAGAGGGGGAAGGGACCCTCGGCTCGAGCCGCGGCCCCTCCTCACACCCAGGGCGGCCCGGGCCTCCCTTCCCCCGCCCAGGGCGAAGTTGCCTCAGGCCAACTCCGACCGACCCCTGCCTGTCTCAGGGCTGACTGACCTCCGCGGCCAGGGGGGAAGCAATAAGCCGTGAGATGTGGGACCAAGTCCCACATCACCCCCAGAGAGTGGCCTCTTCCTACTCTCTGGGGGTGATGGCGACCCCTGCCCAGGCCTAGGTCAGGGCCCTAAATTTCTGAGGTTAATGGGAGGCCCCCAAACCCACCTCCAGGTCTTATTCCTACCCTTTGAGGATAGAGGGAGAACTTCAGCCATCCTTTCAGGTTACCTCTGTGCACTTTAGGAGCATGGGGTCTCCAGTTCTATTCCCCAAGTTACTCCTTTCTCTGAGAATTTGGGGGAATCTGGGCATTGGACCCCGGCTCACCTTCCTGCCCTCCGAGAATGATAGTGCAGTGCCACCCAGTCTTCCAGTTACTGCACTTTGGGGGGCTTGAGGAACCCCAATTGACCCCAGAGGTCTCCCTATTCTGCACGCCCAACTCTTCAGGAAGGGCAACAACCAGGTCAGATTCCAGGGCTATTCTATGGTGGGGGTGAAGAGAGACAAGACGGGCCCTGGGCCTGTTAGGTATGCACACCCATGCACGCACATATAAGCACATGTGCACATGTGTAAACACACTGGGGGGAGCACCAAGCAGCTGGGGATGCTCACACCAAGGACCACACACCCCTCCCCTCACCCCATGGGGGAGGGGTGATAAATATTTAAGGGGCTTTTAGCTCAGAAGGGGCTGAAGCTGGAGGAGGGAGGGGGATCCACGATGCCTGATTAATGGGGTTACAGGCTTGGATCAATCCATCTGCCCGCTGCTCCCTGCTCTCTCCTCCCTCCTCCTCCCTCTCCCTCCCTCCCTCGGCCTAATGCGCTTTATCAGGAGACGCTTTTCTGACTTGGCAGCGTCGGGTGTTTTAAATAGACCCATTTAGAGCAGGGGTTGGGGGAGAAAGGGGGGGAAGGGAGACAGAGATTGAGAGAGGCTGGGAGACAGAGACGATTCAGGAGAGACAAGCCCCGGAAGAGAGACCGGGAGAGGAGAGACAAAAGGAGATGCAGAGACAGGGAGATAAGAGACTGAGAGGATGAGACTCCCAGGGAGGCTGATAGGGGAGGTGCGTAACTGGAGGCCAAGGGGAAGCTGGAGGGCCACAGAACAGAAACAAAAAAAGAGACACAGAGAGAGAGAAGAAAGGAGCCACCAGCAGTGGAGAGAAACCAGGAGAGAGGTTCTCTGCAAGGGCTGAGTGCTAGCCTGGGAGACAGCAGATATCTTTTCTTTCCAAAAACAGTTTTTCATCCACTTTGTTAAATTAAAAAGCTGTTTTTAAAGTGGTGCTGGAGGTGCTGCGGAGGGAGGGTGGACAGAACTGCCAAGTCTTCCTTCCCAGCCTCCTCTTGGTTGGGGGGGCCCACAGAAGCTACCTAACCCTTAACCCCCAGGGGTGTTCTCTACCTCCCCTGCTCTCTGTGATCCTCTGGGATCCCCGGAGATATGGTCAGGGCATCAGAGCTACTGTTCCTTGGCAGGAAGACCTTCCTGCTGTCTGGCCTCAGTCCCTCCTGCTGCAGGGAGCCCAGTCTCTCGCCTGACCACTACTAGCCTCTTCTTCTCCAGCCCCCTTCCAAGTAGATGAGGTGTTCCCAATTGCGGGGGAGGACTGCATGCCCTCACAGCAGTAGCTCACTTTACTAACAAGCCATGAGACTCCTCCCAGGTGTGCCCCCTATAAATATTTATTATCCATTGTTGTGTAAATCAAAACTTCTATCAGATACCCTATGTCCTTGGGTCCTCTGGGAACAGTGAGATTGGAAGCTTAACTCTCTACAGCCCTCTGGGGCCTCCCTTCCTCCTCTTCAGAACCCCAGCTCCATTTTAAGTCCCTCTTATGGCCATGTGTCAGCCTGGGATACCTCACCCCACCCAACAACACCCCAGTCCTAGTTTTGAAGGGTCAGTCAGTCCCCCATTCCTGGGCCGGGAAAATGGCCAGTCTGTTTGGGAGCTGAGATGAAAAGCCGGCTGGCCTTTGTGGGCCTCTGGCGGGTTTTGGACAATAGACCCTTCCGTTCCGCTCCAGCGCCTCGATTCCTTGGACGCCCCCACCCGGGGCTGCCAATTGGGGGCCTTGGCTGGCCTTAATGAAAGGCAGGGAGAGTCAAGCCCAGCCCTATGGCTGGCCCCAGAAGATTTTGGAATTTCCGACCCCCATCCCATCTATTCCAAGCCCAGCTGCTCCCCCAGTCAAGCCAGAGGGATGCTTTGGGGGCAGAAAGGGAGCCAGACAATGAGACAGAACATACTCCCGCATCCAGGATTCAGCCCTCTCCGTGCAGACCTGGCTTTGCCCTTGCCTGTGTGACTACAGGTAAGTCCCTTCCCCTTTCTGGACCTATCAGAGGAGTACGAAAAGCCTCAGGAGGAAGAACAGAGGAAGAGAAGGAAGGGATCTCAGGCCCTCCTTCACTTACACCCCCAAACTTGTAGCTCCACCGCACCAGCCTGATGCCTGGAGACGGACGTGCCTCATTTGGGTCCCCAGCACATACCTCTTCACCACTGGCTGCACACAGAGCACATCAATGTCCTCCTCCTCCAGACCAACTTCTTCCAAGACTTCCAAATCCAAGGGGGTGGGATGATGTGACAAGGCTAGATTCTACAAGGGCAAAGGACACAAATCAGAGGTCACAGAGGAGCCACAGGCCTAGTCCGACAAAGAACTCATTCCATACAAACTCATTGAGAGAAGGGGAGACTGAGGCAGACAGCAGATAAGTGTCTACAAGAGGGAAAGCTGGGAATAGTCCAGACTCCCTCCAGCACCCCTTGCTGACTTCAGTTTCTAAACCACAGGGACAAAGGCCAGAAGTGGCCTAACACCACACATGCATACACACTCATACACACCCACAGACAATCCAAAGTCCCCACATAACCAACTCACAGGCACAAGGACCTGAACATCACACACATTCTCACGTGGCCACTGGCAGGGCAAAAACACCCACCATCATACTGTCCTCTTCCTCTGCTCCATCACCGCTATGACTTACTGAGCATCTGTTATGTGCCAGGAACTGTGTCAAGCACTTTATGTGCATTATCTCATTTAACGCTCATGACTTCTCCACGGGGTAGGTTCTATTACTATTCCCCTTGGACAGTTGAAAAAATTGAGATTCAGGGAGGTTAAGTAACTTGCCTAAGACCATACAGCTGATCAGTTCCAGAGCATAGATTTGAGTCCATGTCTAGCTCTGAAGCCTTCGTGCTATACCAATTTACCTCTGCAGTTCTCTCTCTTGCCTGCACAGTGCCTTTCCCAGTAATAATAGTAACAGCTAACACTTGTCCAGGGTTCTTAATGAGTCAGATATCACGGTAAGTTCTTAACATACATTTTGTACTGAATCATCAAAACAACCTTCTCAGGTAATCCTGCTTCCATTTTACAGATGAGGAAACTGATGTTCAGAGAACTAAAGCACCTTGTCCAAAGTCACACAACTGGTCATTGATAAAGGAGCTCGTATTGTACTCAGGGCTGTCTTGAAAGCCACTATTGCTTCTATGGCCTCCAGTCACTTAACAGAGCCCTCACCTTGTACAAGACCCCAAGAGATCCTTAGTGTCCAACTTCCTCTCTTCCCCGCCCAAAAAAGCAGGTCCCACATGTATCTGACAAAGGCATGATCAGGTGCCTAAACACATACCCACGAGGAAGGGCCTCCATGTCATCCAAGTCTGCCCAATGATGCAACCAGAGAGAGATAGGCACAAACTAAAATAAGGTGTTAGAGACAGGCTGGCTGTTGGTAATAGATACAGACACACCAAGAGATAGTCCCCAAGAGAGGGAGACAGAGAGGATGTTAGAGACAGAGAGACACACATCAAGGCCAAAGAATAGTTGGGAAAGGAGACAATAGAGGGAGCACCCAACATAACAGACACAGACACAAACACACATAAAGACAATAGAGGATTGCACACCAACATAACAGACACAGACACAGACTACACATAAAGAGCCCTCCAGGAGCGACTGGCTGGCTCAGTCAGTACAGCATGTGTCTCTTGATCTTGGGGTCGTGAGTTCGAGCCCCATGTTGGGTATAGAAATTACTTAAAAAAAAAAAAAAAAGCCCTCCAACCTTCACAAGAAAAAAACTGTGTAAGCAAACAAGGCTCAGGCTGTGTGTGGCTTGTGTGTTTGTGTGCGTGCACACGTGTTGGGGGGGCCTGCAGAGTCTATCGCTACGCACATTACACCAGCTGCTTCCAGCAATTTCATCTGATTAATAATAAATGCCCCATAATTACAGCTGCTCCCCCAGCCCTTCTTCCTGTTTTTTGTCAGCTGCCGCCAGGCCAGCCCCCTATGGACCCCATGGCCTTCGCCAGCCTCACCTGCTGCCTTCTAGGAGGCTGAGAGTACACAGGCTGATGGAGGAGGCCTGACTCCCAATCTGAGAGGGAATACCCATCTCTATTTTGGATTAATGCTCTCTGCCTTCAAGCAAAAGATCATCTCCCTCAGGTCTCACTCAGCACTCTCCCCTACCCTCGGTATAACCCGTGACCCCTAACATGGCCTAGGAGCCCAAGTCTGGGAAGCAGAGCAATGAACTCTGAACTCCCCTTGCCTACTCTTTATCACTCACCGGCTGAGAGAAGTCTTCACTCACAAACTTCCCCTAGCCTTGGAACCCCACAGGCTCAAAGGAGAAAGGGACTAGTTCAGTGGCCTCCACCCCATCATTCCAACCCAGGCAGCCCCAGAATCTCTGCCTACTTGTGGACCCTCATGTTTTGGACACTCAATGGCTCCACCTCCATTCCTGAGCCCCCCACCAGGTCCACCTCCTTCCAGGCCTCCCACCCTAGCTCTCCAAGGCAGCTCTATCAGAATCAGCTGCGGGTTTGTGCTGATCTGTTTCTAATCGCTGGGGCCTGGTTCACGCTTGCCCCCCCCCCCAATATTGATTCCATTATTTGGAGAGTCATTGACGTCAGGGCCCTGGATGAGTGCCAAAACCGCCTTCTCTCCGGGCCTGGGCCAGGGCCCAGGCCCCCCCCATCCCGCGATTTCACAGAGGGGCCCAGAAAGGTCAGCTTACAAGCCAAGGTCACACGGCATCTGCCCTCAGAGGCTGGGATCTTCTTACCTTTTGGGGACCACTGTGCACCATCCACCTCCCCAGGAGAGGTGATATGCAGAGGCCTAAGGGTCAGAAGTGAGGTGGGGGCCTATAAAAGGGGGTGTGTAAGAACCCCACTGGGACTCAAACTGTGGGGAAGGGCTCCAGGAGGTAGGGCTGGGGGCAGTGGCTCAGAAGAGGCTACTGAGGGAAGATCTGTTCTTTGCCACACACTTATTGTGGAATATCCTGAAGCTGGACTTGAAATGGTTACTACTGACTACTTAATTTTTATGTCTGATATCGGATGTATCTTCAAACTCTCCAAGAAGGAAATTCTCTGCAGCATAAGATAACAGATTACCCTAAGTATCGGCATAATTTGAAGAACTGGCACCACTAATTTTATAAATCTTTGTTCCATAATAAAACAGAGACTCAGTCTCCTGTGCATCTGTCTATGCTGCCTCAGTTTCCCCATACTCTCCAGTGTCTCCCAGCTCTGTGTCTATCTTATCAAGATGCAGCTACTGTTACACCAGCCCACACCAGCAACTCCTAGGCTCTGGCTGGATAGGGTATTTTTAGGATCTGAACCCCGTGTTCTCAGACAGACATGAATAATCGATATAATCTGTGGTGCCCATGGCAGCTAGACAACCTCAGAGCCTAGCCTCAGCAGCTCAGAAGTGGGGTCCATTGCCTTGGCTAGAGTCCAAGAAACCCTGAGTAGAGAGACCAAGGGGCACGCTCACAATCACATGAAGAGAAAAGGACTTTACCACCTTCTGAAAAATCCTGAAGCTGGGGAGAGGACAGAAGTGACCTCCAACCTCTGCAACAGAATCAGGGTCATCACCCTGCCCTAGTCTCCCTCAGTCCTGACCTTTTCAAGGAAGAAGCCGCCTATCCTCCACACTGCTTCCCTGACTGCAGGCAAGTCCTTCCTTCGGTCTAGGCTGCAGATCATTCAGGGGTCCTTTGAGCCAAACAGGGGTAATACAACAGAGGGTGTTGGATCTCAAGCCACAAACCCCAGAGAATCCCCCTTCCCTGTGGTCTGTCCCACTCAAGATTCGTTCCTCAACATTTTTTTAAGATTTTATTTATTTATTTGAGATAGCATAAACACGAGGGCGGGGCAGAAAGAGAGGGAGAAGCAGGACCCTGGGATCATGACCTGAGCTGAAGGCAGATGCTTAACCGACTGAGCCACCCAGGCGCCCACCCCCCTTTTTAAAAAGATTTTATTTATTTATCATTCCTCAACATTTATTGAGTACTGTGCTGGGAGTTAAGAATATGGTTCTGCCCACATGGAGCACTCAGTGGGCTGGGAGAGAAAAAGATGCATTGTCTACTCAACACCGTCCCCCTACTGCGCACCAGGTCTGTGCTGGGGCAGGGTGCCACAGTGAGCAAAGCAGACCCAGTCTCCACGGCCCCCAGAGCTCACGGGCAATTACTATGTAACCTTGCTGAGTTTTGTGAGGGGAAAGTATAGGTAGTGTATAGTGGGGCATACCGACCATCCCAGGTCTGGAAAAACTCCCGCAGGACTGAGGACTCTCCAGTCCCTTCCTAGACTCCGGGAGCCCTTGACTGACCAGAAGTCATCAACACAGTCTAGCTTCAGTTCCCTCCACTGCAGCTGTAGCCCCAGCTTCGGGGAGCTGATCCTACAAGCAGCAGGGTCTAACTCTTCCCACATCTGCCCCAGCTCCCCCTTCCACCCCTTGGCCCCCAGAGCTCCTGGCTCTGGTGACCCCCAACCCAGCATGGCTCTGTGCTTTGGGGGCTCTCTTTGCCCTCTACAGACAGAGGTAAAGGGGGGTGATGACTTCAGCACTCTCAGCCAACAGGGACCGCTTGCTTCCCCAGCCTCTCCCCACAGGAAGCTGGAGCCTGGGTGGATGTGGTCATCCAGGGCCACAGTTTACACAGCTAAGGTCTCCCCAACTCCCTTCACCCCATGGTGGGTCTGGAGGAAGGGTCAGCTCTCTTCTCAGCCTCCTTGCTCTCTGGGACCCCCTCCCACCAAACCAGGCACACATGGTCCCCCCCACCAACCCATCTGCATTTCAAAGAAAATCTGCTCCATATGTTTTGATTCATTTACACTTCAACTCACCATGGGGGGGCAGAGAGCAGGCCGCCTTGCCTTCAAGCCCCCCACCCCCACAGGGGGGCTGGGGAGCATGTGCCCCTTCAGGGACAGGGAGCTGATACAGCCCAGCTATCTGAGCCTGAGGGCCAGATCCCTACTGCCCTCAGGGTGCCCATGGGGTGACTGTGCCCCTCAGGCCCCAACTTGCTGGCCTCCATAGTGGGAGGGCATGTAAGCCCAGCAGTGTCTCTAAGGCAGGTGAAGTCCTAGTATAGGTTACAACCTACCCCAACTCTCCCCCATGGGGCTACTGCTCCTCTAGGGAGTAGAGAACACTGGTCATACCATAGAGACAGGATAAGAGCTCAACAGACATTCCAGGAGACATTGCGAGATATAACATAAACTTGGCCCCTACCCCTCCTCTCCAGCCAGGGCAGAGGGGAGGGTGGGTTTCAGTCCAGTCTCCTCCTTCAGCTACCTTTTCACCACAGATCTGGGCTACCATCTCCCTTCGAATCAGAGATCCAACACTGTGGAATGTTCAAAGGAGCCAGAGGTCTACCCACCTCTTACCAAGTCAACCTTCACACTCCTCCCATACTAAGGATGACTGGAATGGGAGAAATGTCTTGGGAGGAGATGAGTCTTTTTTCCCCCACACCTGATTCTCCTACCGCAGAAGGGGTACCCAAAACTATTTAAGGGGCATGTGCATGTACATGGCACATGGGAAACTCTAAGAGTATATAACTCTCCTGTACCAAAAAGCCACTCAGACCATCCTGCTCAGACCTTCCTGCCACTATAGCCTAGTCTCCTTGTGGAAAGAAAGGCAGAAAGGGTTTAACCCTAAATAGGTCAGGGTTTCCCACCACCCTCTCCATCAGCCCACAGCCCAAGTGAGTGACATGCCCAAAATGTATCCCCTCTCCTCCCCACCTTTGGAGGGGGCAGGTCTTGTCCCAGTCTCTGTTCCTTATCCAACTGCCCTGACACACACCATAAACCAAAGAAAATACCGGTGTATTTGACTATGAGTTCCAAGTTTCACTAGGAGTGTAAACACCACAATCCTAGTTTGGGTTTGAATGTGAGCCCCAGGATGGAAGCATAACTGGGTGTGATTCCAAGTGTGAACCCCAGGGCCCCCCACGGGGAATATAAAAGTCTTAAGATGGAAGCATAAGTCTGAGTGTGAGCACTAGAGCTTTAGTGTGAGTACTAGAGCTTTAGTGTGAGTCTAAGCCCCAAGATGGAAGTAAGAATCTTGCTAGTGTGAATCTGAGTGTGAGCTCTAAGATGGAAGTATGAGTTCATGAACTCCAGTGTCCTATGTGAGTCCTTGAGTTCAAATGTGAGCCCCCGGTTCCCTACTGGAGTCTGAGTGTGAGCTCTTAGTCTTAATGCGACTCTGAGTATGAGCCCCAGAATGTAAGTGTGAATCTGAAATGAGGACCAAGTGTGAACTCTAGGACCCCTGTGAGATTCTGAACATGGGCTCTAGGTCTCAATGTAAATCTATGAGCCTTCAGGACAGAAATGTGAATCTAAGGGTAAGCCTGGAGTCCCAATGTGAGTCTTTGTGTAAACCCCAGGACTGAAGTGTAGAACTGGATAAGAGCCCCAGAACTTAAGTGTGAATCTGAGTGTGAGTCCCATTGTTCTGGTAATTTTGAGTGTGAGTCCACATGCATTTAAGTGTCCCAGTGTGAATCTAGGTATGAATTCTGAAGCTCCAGGAAGTCTTGAATGTGAATTTCAAACTCCTAGTCTTTGTATAAGGTCAGAATCTGTTGGAGTATTAGTTCTGATGGAGTGTGAACCTTAGCTCCATGTCACCAATCCTGACCAGGAACCCCAAGAACCAGTTCAGAGGTTTGGTGTAGGTTTTGACAGTGGAGTGGTTTGGACAGAGTGACATAGTTTATTGAGACACATAGGCCCCTCCACCCCTCAAGCCCTGGCTAGCCCTGCATTCATAGGAATATTCAATTGTTCAAGTCCCATCCCCACACATGCAATGATACACCATCACACCCAGAGTTAGACACACAAAAATACAGTTTCAGAACCCCTGGACATACAGCAATGGTAAATGCGCAAACACACCCAGCATTTCAAAGTCCCACCTCCGTGATTACAGCCACATGAACACCCCCAGTGACACACACACAAATATACCAAGTGTTACAAGCAAAACAACTAGTGTTACAGACACACTCCCACAGTGGCATGCAGACACACACCTAGTTTTGCAGCCAAGCTGCCAGCCACACAGACACACACAGACGCTTCTCAAAGAGAGAGACTAGACGGAAAGGGAAAGAAAATCCTGAATTTTCAACAAGGCGTGAAATAGTCCTGCCCGCCTGAAGCTACTGAAGGGGGGAGGGGGCCAAGAGAGCGAGCGAGTGCGAGAGCTAGACGCAGGAGGAGAGGCTCCGGAGAGGAGAGGAACCGAGGAGGAGAGCTGTCCGTCTGGTGACCTCCCCGCGGCCCAGCCCCCACGCACGGTGAGATACACTACTCGGAGCAACACTGGGACACCCGAGCCGGCTCACACAGAGCCGCACTGGGGGAGACACACACCGGCGGACTCACAAAGAGATGGGGATACACCACAAGCGGACTCATACAAACACACAACACAGGAGGTCTTACAAAAAGACCCTGAAGGAAACCCACTACATCGTGATACATACAGGCGGACTCACGAGGAAACCACAGGCAAGATCACACCGACACACACACATACGCGGATTCACACGGACACACATACGCTGCCAAACGCGCGGCCGTCCGTTCACACCCCTGGGCGCTTTGAAGTCTAGATTTCTGCGGGAGAAGGAAGCCGCCTCCGGGCGCGCGGGGGGTCACTACGACCCCCCAGTTCCGGAATTTTCCCAGACCCCGCGCGCGCTGCTGAGGGGTGAGAGAGAATAGGGACGCTAGGACAATCCGCCCCGGCCACCTCCCCCCTGCCGATTGTCCGCCCCCACCATCACCACGCCCAACCCCCCGACGCGCCCGGACGCGGGGGGCGGCTTCTCAAGCGCCCCCGCCCCCGAGTTTGCGGGCAAAGTTTCCCTTGAACTTTCCCGTTTCCCTCTCCCCCCGGGTCGCGGGCCCACGCGTGTCCTCTCCCTCTTCTAGCGCGCACGAGGGCCGCGGGTCTGTCGGTCAGCGGGAGGGTCTGAGGGTCCGGCCGCGCGCGGTCCGCCGCGGGGTACTCACCGCGCCCTCGGGCCACCGGGGCTCCGCGCCTCGCCCTTCGACCACCCCGGGCAGGGAGCGAGGCACGGAGCGCGGAGCTAGCACCGCTGCCGGATCCCGCTGCCGAGCCCCGCGCCGCGCAGGCTGGAGCCGCCGCCTCCGCTGCCGCCGCCGCCGCCCGCTCTGCACCGGCTCCTCGGCGCTCGGCGGCTTTAACCCCCCCATCCTCCTCCCTCCCTCGCGCGCTCCCTCCCTCCTTCCCTCGCCCATGTGACCGCGGGCGCCCGCTCGGCCGCGCGCGCCCTCGCTCCCCTCCCCCTCCCGCCTTGTCTCCCCGCGCCTCCGCGGCCGCGCGCCACGACCCCCTCCCGGCCACTGCCCCCGCGCGCCCCCGCCTTGGCACGCTCCCGCGCCTGGCATGCGCGGACACACTCACTCTGCTCAGGCCTGTGAGCCCCCACTCCCACCCGACTCGCGCTCGCACGCACCCTCCCCCCGCTGGCACACTCGCCCGCACTGGCACGCGTGGCCCGCTCACATTCGCCCTTTCCCGGGAACGCCCTCCAGACGGCTGTGGCCCCTGTGCTTTACGCGCAGGCCCGACCGCGAGTGTCAAAAACGCGCGTGCACACGTACCCGCACCCACTCTGCGGGATCCCCTAGGGACGCTGGGCGCGCCCCCGCTCTCCCCCGGTCGCTCATTCACACTCCCTCTCTCACTCAGCCTTGCCCAGGTCTCTGCTGCTGAACGCTCCCACTTGTTCAGGCCCTGACTGCCTCGTACCGACACCCCGGCACACCCTGGGCCAATTCTGAGGGTCCTGCTGCCGGCATCTCTGTGAGAGGAGCACGAGCCAGAGCCCCCAGGCCCCATTTTGGGTACAGGAGGCCAGCTATCTCCGCCCCTCCCCTATTCCTGCTGCTCCCATCAATGACTACCCTCCCAGTCACAAACACATACGCTCCCCGCACGGAGGGAAGGGGGCTTTACGCTCCCCTGACCGGGCTGGACCAGGCTGGGAGCCCAGGCCCTCGTCTCCCACCAAGTCTCCGGTGACACCACCGCAACTACCCTCTCCTTCCTCGCCCCGCGGGACCCATGGCCTGGGGAGAAACCTCCGCTTGGACGAACAGGATAGGGGGGGTGCACCCTCTATGCCTGGATGGGCAGTTCCAGAATGCGGGGCACGCGCGAGTTTGGCGCTGGAGGTTCACCCCCTCGAGTTTTCCTTTCGCAGGCTGGGCCTCTGAGGGGCCAGTGCACTCATTTCACTTGCCCAAGGGCCTCCAGTCTGGCTACGACATGGGGTATTAAGGTTAGACAACCTGACCAGTTTCTGAAGCTATGCGAGAACGCACCAGAAAGGTTGCATGCCAGAAGCGGAGAACAAGTGGCCCACCCCCATCTCCACCCCATGGATTTTTCACCTGACTTTTGACCCATAATCTCTGCGCCTTGCCCCTCCTGGGAGCTGGTCCAGGGCGGGGGGCGGGGAGAGGGGAAGGAACTATCTCGCAGTTTCCTCACACCCTTCCCCAGTAGTCTGCCCGGAGCGCCCGGGCCCTTTCCCAAGAAGTGCCTTAGGGACTCCCGTTGCAGAGGAAAAACCTTCCCGCCACTGCCCGGGCTTTTCACTTTCACTTCCGTGGCTTCAGAATCTCCTCAGTGCAACCGATAGGGGTCAGCCGGGGCTGAGGCTCAGAGAGGGCAGGTTGGGGCTTAAAGACACACAGCGAAATAATGGCGCCCAGCTGAGATCCCATCCATCCCCACCCACAGTAAGCGTCTCCTGTCTGGCCTCTCGGGCCCGCAGCCCCCAGCCTCCCAAGCCACGGACGAGGACGAGATGGTAGGCACCGGGAAAGAGCGGGGGCGGTGCGACAAAACTGGGGGAGGGAAGGAGGGGCCAGGAATTTCCCCTCACCCGGCGCGGAAACTAGGCTTGGATGGGGTTGGGTGCTCAGGAGGCCCCGCTCCCCTCGAGGGGCCGAGGGGCGCCGAGATCGGCGGGTCATTGGTGGGCCGACTTGACCTCCGGATCCTCCAGTGTCCCTCCCGGACGCTGTCTCCTGCCAGGTTGAGAGCAGTGGGGAGTTCCGCCCCGGACAACGTCCCCTCTCCACCTGGGGACTCGGGGCCTGCAGTCAGCAGTGCCGAAGTCCGCGGGTGCCGGGGCAGGGTCTGCGCGGGGCAACCGGGATCCGGGGGCCGGACATGTCGGTGTGTCAGAGGATTAGCGTGGACAAGAGGCGCACGTCGAACCGGATCCCGGCATCCGTTGATCCTCAGCAACTTCCAGGAGCAGCGCCCAGCGGCCGCTCCCGCTTCCCCGGTGCCGCAGCGACACCTGGCGGGCAGTGCGGGAGGCGCGTACCCTCTAAGGCTGCGGATCGGTCTCAGAGGCAGCGCCCACCTACGAAACAACCCCTGGGTGGGGCCCCTTCCCTTCCGCCGCCCTCCGAACCGATTCTGCTCCCACCTGGTATGGGGCAACAAATTACTCGTGGGTTTCCGATCCTGCCGCCTTCAATGCCCTATCTGCCCAGGAGTTTATGAGCTTCCCAAGCCTCCCTGTGTAACCCTCCCACATCCCAGGGCCGTGGGGGCAAAGCCAGGCTTCTTAAGTGGGGCTTAAAAGCCCTTGTAGGATCTGGCCCTGTCTCCTCTCAAGCTTTTTTAAATCTAATTTTGTGGGTTTTAAAAAAAGATTTAATTTTTAAGTAATCTCTACACCCAAGGTGGGGCCAGAGCTCACAACCCCGAGACCAAGAGCCACATGCTCTAGGGACTGAGCCAGTCAGGTGCCCCTACTCTTCAGCTTTATTAGGCACCCCCATCCCCAGCCGTCCTAGCTCTGCACCAGCCCCCTTCTCCGTCATGGTGCATTTATCCTTAAGCTAAACCCCACTTCACTGACACCCTCCCCCCAGTCCCACCCCATCTTCACCCCTTTACAACATCTGCCTCTCCCTTGAGGGGCAGCAGGAAGTAACTCCCTTAGTTCAGAGCCCTCCTGCCCTGCAGGTAATGTAGATTCCAGATTTGAGGCTTGGGGAATCCAGGGATGTTCTCCTTGACTTTGAGTCCCTGTTTTACACCTGCCATGAAAGAGGGCTCTCTGGCAGGACTTTTGGCTCCACCCTCCTCCACCATGGCACATGACCTAACCTTGGACCACATTGTGCCCTTCACTCCCAGGAATCAACTTTGCCATCCCAAGACTGGGTAGCAAGGAGCCTTCCCCCCCCCCCCATTCCTACTGATGTGCCCTCAGGGAAGGAGAGCTTCCATCCACCTCCTGTGCTCTACCTTTTCTAGTGCTCCTTTGGGAAATGATGCTCTTCAACCTGCCATACCACCAGAAAGTTCCACTGGGGGTCACATACCTGGCTACCCAAAGTTACAAACACAAAGAGGCTCTCTGTCTTGCCCGCAAATGCCAAACACACCATCATGCGAAGTCCCATGCTCGATCTCAAAGAGTCAAATGTTTCTATTCTACCTCACTATGGTCCGCGGGGAGTCAGGGTCCTCTGCTTGCAACTGGCAGCCAGAAGGTCCTACCTGGAAGGGCAGGACTCTCCGAATCACACATTTGTACGCCATCTCCACACATAGACACAGCCAGACACACAGCCATGTACTCAGTCACACCGCGTGTCACTGAGGCACACATGCATAGGCACACACATTCTCAATCACACCAAGTCCCACACTGGGGTTTGGCGGTAGGGGCGGGCTCTGGGAGGCAGTTACGTAAAAGCCCTCATAGCTCCCCCTCTCGCTCCCCCTCACCGCGCCCCCCCTGCTTCCTCTCGCAGTGCCAGCGCCCGGGGCGGCTTGGCCGGGGACCGGGAACAGCTCGGCCTCGCGGAGGCTCCAGGCGCCGAGAAACCCGATCCCGACACAGCCCCAGGCCGAGCCAGGGAGGGGGGCCCCTTGAGCACCCACACACACACACTCAGGGTCCAGCCCGGCCCCCCAGGGAGGACTCACCCCTATTCTGGGACAGCACCTAGGGCCCACTTACAGCACTCCAGTGCAGCAGAGCCCCTTCTGGAATCCTGTTATTTGGACGACTGCCTAAGTGTGCCCTGACCCTTCCAACCTTGGCACCAGAAAAGGGCAAAGATTCCCTAAAGGTAGAGACTAGGAGAGAGCTGCAACTCTAATGGGGAAACCTAAGTATTCAGCCTAGAATTGCCCTCAATTCTCCGGAGCTACCTATACTGCCCTCCTCACTGGGGCCCTCTACAGCCTCTCTGGTAGAAAGGGCGCTTTCCGTCCCGCTCCAGGTTCCCCTCAGGTTTGCTGCCTACTGATCCCAACATATTCTACCAGAATTCTTAATTATTTGGAGAGGTCCAAATCCTCCCCTCCCTCTCTTTGATATCCTTCCTTCCTCCTTAGTTGGAAGTTCTAATGCCAGTCTAACCCTCAGTTCCTCCTGTTTTGCTAAGAAGGAAGTTTGAAGGCAACCTGAGACACTGAAAATGAAATCCCTGAAAGGAGAAAGGATTAAGGCTCAGGAAACCCCTGAAAGTCTGGAGTCTAAGAGGAGGGAAGAGAACGTCCGAATCCCCCCTCCCCAATACAACCTCCACCCTACTCTGCAGCCCAGACTCTAGTTTTCAAAATAGCTTTTGAGTATTCGCCTGGGCTGCCCAGGCCCAGGCAGAAAGGGAATTTCCCCCATGTTCTCTGCTAATGAACAAAACATTTCATGTTGAAATTCCTCCTCTGCCCCCAACCCAGTGTCTCTAGGGCCCCCCAGGCTGACCAAGCAGAGGGACCGCTAGGAGGGGAGTAACAGTGGGGGAAAGCCTCCAGGGGAAGCATAATTTACACGGGGGGCATCTTTTTTCATAAATAATTAGAGCGGCTTTTTTTTTTTTCACTTTTGGCTAAAATTACCCACTCCTGTGGCAGCTTCCCAGAAAGGGCGGCGGGAGGGCAGCCGGAGCTGTCCCAAGGCCCAGGACATGGCCCCCCTCCCCTGGGCGAGGAGCTTTCCGCAAGTTGTTTTCCTGGTCTCTTCCTCTTGGATGTTTTTTTGATTATTAATCACATTTTCCATCCACGGGCTCAGTCCAGACCCCCTCCCCCTGGGGTCAGAGCTGGACAGAGGGAGGAGGAACACGCTCCAGAAGGATGAGTTGGGGACAAGATGGGCAGTGACCCCTGGTCTTGGCTGACCTGAAAGAGACTGTCAGTGGTATGTCACAGATCACACCCTCGCCATCCTGGTACATAGTAGGACCTTAATCGGTACAAATGGAGTGAATGAATGAGCAGGTGTCCAGCTCTCACAATGCCTAGCTGGCGCTGGAAGGCAAACCCCCTACTGTCAGTTCCCTTATGCTACAGACAGGGAAACAACTCAGAGAGTGGGAGTCACCTAACCAGGGTCACACAGTAAGTAAGTGCCAGAGCCAGAACAGGACTCCAGGAATGCTGATGGCCTCCCCTTCATAAGGCAGCCAATAAGTATATATTGAGCATCTACTGTATGCCAGGCATTGATCTAAGTGACAGAACAGAGCAGTGAACCAAACAGACACAAATCCCTGCCCTCTCAAGGATTTGGGGCAACTAGAAGTCCACACGCTGCTGCTACGTGTATAAGTTAGTACAACCACTTTGAAACATTGTTTGGCAGGATCTAGTAAGCTGAACATAGATAAACCCTGTTACCTCACAAAGAATGTTCACAGCAGTTTTATTCATACTAGTCTCAAACTGGAAACAACCCAAATGGATGAATAGATTATGGTGTAGTTACGGCAATAAAACAGAACCAACTGTAGCTACATGCAACAGAAAAATGGAGAAAGCTCACAGACAAAATGTCGAGCAAAGAGAAAAAAAAGAACCAGACACAAAAGGGTACGTATTGAATGATTTCATTTATATAAAGCTCAAGAACAGGCAAGCTCATTTATGGTGATAGAAGTTGGAATTGTTGCGGGGGGTGGCAGTTCCAAGAGTTTAGACACGTGTCAAAATTTGAGCTGTACCCTTAATATCTGTGTACTTTACTGTTTACTTTTTGTCAAAAAAAAAAAAGTTCAAACATCCCTTGCCCTCATGGAACTCCCATTCTAGTCAAGGAAGATGGATACTGAACAAAATAGGTAAGTATACAATTTGTCCATGTGAGAGTGCCAGGGCTTGCCCCCTTAGGCAAGAGGCGACAGCCTACATGTTGCCTAAAAGAAGCCTAGATTAAGCCCCTTTGTCTTCTCCCTTAGTGCCATAGTCTCTTTCCTTATAGTAACTTGGGTAATGTTTAACTACTCAGTTACTTGCGAGCTCCATGACGACAGCCCTGTGACAGCTAGAGCTGGGTCTGGCATAGAACAGGTGCTCCTAACATTTGAACTAGATTTAAGGAAATAATGAATGAATGAATGAATGAATGATGAATGAATGAATGAATGAATGAATGAACGAACGAACGATGTAAGCAAACAGGACAACATGGACCTGGAGGAGTCAAGTCTCAGGACACAAGTGAGGGAAACTATCTGAATGGGTTACAGCCTCAAGGGGTGGGAAAGAGAGTTTGGTATCCAGCAAGGGATTAAGCAGAGACCCAGAAGGCAGACTACGACAGTCTGAGTGGCTCAGAGACCACATCCTGAAGCGCCTCTGGTGCCAAGGCCACGCAGGCCTGGAAAGGCAGAACGCAGGTGAGGAACACAGCCGGATCTGCGTTTGAGTGAGATCCCTGAAGCTGCTGCTATACAGGGCGGTGGGCAAGGCTGAGGCTGAAAGTGGGGCAGCCAGGGAAGAAGTGTTTGCAGTTACTCCAGGAGGGAGACCTCCAGCCTGACCTGGGGCAGGGCCATGGGGTTGAAGAGAGAACAGAGCTTTGGGGGAGGGAGAGTGGGTGCTCAGATTCATCTCCATCTGCTCCCTTGTCACCCTATACACATAGAAGACCCCTGGACGCTTAGTCCAGCGTCTGCTTTTCTAAGGACCGCCCCTCGCCATCCCCCATGATTCGAAGTCTGGGATAAGTTTGGAAAGAGCAGCAGATGGTCAGGGAGAGAGAAGAGGATCCAGAGGGGATGGAGGGTGGAGAGAGGGACAAGAGAAGACAGAGAAACTAGGAATTAGGACACTAAGTATGTTTGAAGACTGGAGAAAGGGCACCGACTTGCAAAATCACAGATGCAGTTTTCATTTTGTGTTGTAAAAATTTGCATGAAACTAATTCCCTGCTCAAAAGCACAAAGTCCCTCCCACCCTTCCTTCCACTCCAGTGGGTCTTGATCCCTTTCTCCCCCAATTCTTCATGGAGGAGGCATATGTCTTCGAAGGATTGTCTCCTTCCAGTGACAGCCCAGATCCCTGCTGCTGGAGAGCTGCCTCCCTGATAACAGAGCTGGGATTTCCAAATAGGACTGAGGGCCACATGGCCCCAAGATTGGCTTCCTCCCTTCATCTCCCACAGCTCCATTTCCAGCCAGCCTGTGATTCCCTGGGGCAGGGGCAGAGGGAGGAAAAGAGGCCCCAACTTCTTCCTCAGAAACTCAATTGTAGTGATTCAGAAGACAGAGAAAAATTAGGGATTTGAAGACTGAATGCCAGAAACACCAAGTCCCAGGGAAACAGACAGAAGCAGATGGGAGTCCAAGAGAGAAAATTGAATGGAGTTCAGTTCAACAGACATTTATTAGCACCTACTGTGTGCCAGGCCCAGAGAGAATATTGGGTACAAAAGCACAGATGACTCCCAGGTTTTTGGCATGGGTAACTGGGAGATGATGGTGTCATTCACTGAGCTGGAGAGAGTTGGGCTTGACATGTCCAGGTGAAGGGTCTGTGGGATGACGGCCAGCAGGGACAAGGATGGGGAGAACACAGGAGATGAGAGAGGGCCGTCCGGCTGGCAGTGTGCAGTCCCTGTTCAGCAGCTCCCCGTGCCCCCGGTAACTGGCTCTTGCTGGATGTGTGGGTATTCATCAAAGTCTCAGACTGATCTGGGCACTCTGAGCGAGCTGGGAGATAATAAGATGGATCATGGAGCAGGGAGAGTAAATGATGAGGGGGAGGAGTGGATTGAGGATTTCAGGACTGAAAACCAGAGAAGCTGGGGCACCTGGGTGGCTCAGTTGGTTGAGCCTCTGACTCTTGATTTCAGCTCCGGTCATGATTTCAGGTCCTGAGATCAGGCCCACGGTCTCCCTCAGCCCCTCCCCCTGCTCGTGAGCTAGCATGATGTGTGCTCGCTCTCTCTCAAATAAATAGGTGATAGATAGATAGATAAATAAATAAAATCTTTAAAAAACAAAACAAAAACAAAAAACAGAGAGGGCAGAGAAGGTGTGGTTGCCCCCAGAGACAGAACGAAAGCAGAAGTCAGGGTTGTCACAAGACTGAAAAGGAGCTGGTGAGGCCAAGAAAAAGCTCTGGGCTTTAGCAGCCAGGATTGGGCTGAGGTCACTGCACCAAGCTGGTGTTAAGGAGCTGGGCTGATGGAGCCCCTCCACAGAAGCCTGTGAGCAGAGTGTAGGCCCCTCCTTCCCCAGCCTCCCTGCTGTCCCCAGAGCCCTGCTTGGTCTTGGGGCCTGTCTCAGCCAGCCACTGGGAAGAAGAGGATGGAAAAGCTCCCTTGCCCCCAGACTCCTATCCCTGAGCCTCTAGTTTCTGGCATTCCTAGGAGGCTCCTGAGCATTCCTCAAGCTTGGGAGCCCTCATCAGCCAGGGAACCCCGGGGACCCTGGGGGTAATTGAAACCAGGGTTAAGACATTAGAAACCATAACGCCAACTCCCCGGCTCCCTCAGGATAGTTCCTGGTTTTCTTCTCAACCCTATCCTCCCTGCTGCTGACAGCTCAGCTCTCTGGGCCCCACCAGCTGGGCCATGACCTTCTTCCCCAAACCAACTAGAAGGGGCCTCCAACCAGAAAGCACCCAAAGCCAGCCCTTAGGGACCTCTTCTCTGTGCTTGGCTAGACTTAGCCTCCATATTGAAGTGTCCCCAAATTCTAACCTTGATCCCTTATTGCAGAACCTATCTTAGGGGATTGAAATTAGACAAAGGGAAGGGTTTCTCAGTATTGTGAAAGAGAGAGAGGTAGGAGCTGTGGGGCAGGAGTGCCCCTCTATTAGTAGGCGCTCAGTAAATCTGTGGGGAAGAAAGAATGAATCTCAAAGCCTGGGCCCCACCAAAGCAAGGTGTTGGCTGGGCCAGGTCTGCATCAGGGGCGGGAAGGCTGCACACCTGGCAGGAAGGAGGAAGGTCTGACAAGGAATTCTGTGGCCTGGAGTTCCCCTTCCATCTTTCTCCCTGCTCTGAGGTCTCTGTCACTCTCTCCCTCTATGTCTCTCTCGGTCACAGTCCTTGTCTCTGATAGAAAGGAGGGAAAGCTGCATGCTTGCTGGCCTGTGGGGACGCCCTCCTCTGCACAGCTGCCTGATGACTCCAGGATTCCCAGATTTCCCATGAGTGCTGGTGTGAGAATCTGTCCCCACCTCTGTCTCTGTATCTCTTTTCTTGGCTCTTCAGTGAGACCGAAGTGTTCAAATACCTACTCCACCATTTACCGGCTTTGTGACCTCAGGGAAATGACTTCATGTCTCTGTGCTTCAATTAACTCAGGGATCGGATGGGATCGGATGGGATCGAATGGGATCGGAATAGTGCCCATTTCCTAGGACCGTTGTGAAGATTCGATTAAATGAGATAATCCAGTCAAGTGTTCAGCACTAGCCTGGTGGGCACCAGAACCTCCTTCATCTGCTGGCTTTGGCTTTCTCCCCATCAATGTCTTTATGTCTCCTGCGTCTTCCTCCACCTCCCTCTACATACATCATCTGTCTTTCCGTCTTTCTCACTCTCCATCTTTCCCCTGGTCCCTTTTTCTCTCCCCATGTGTGGCTTTCCCAGAAGCCCCCCAGACAGCCCTCTTTGACCCTGCTCCAACCCCGTTGGCACAACTGGCCTAGGTGGGGTGGGGTGTCCAGGGAGGTTTTTCATTCAAGCGTGGAATGCCTGACAGCAGGATCACGCCTGGGCCTGAACATGGGTGAATCACAGTCGGTGGGAAGAGTGATTATGTCTGTGTCCTTTCTGGCGAGACAGGAGAGCTGGGGGCTCAGCTTGGCAGTCTCTTGGAGGAAGGGGGACTTGCCCTGACTTCTCTAACTGCCCCCACACCTGGGCCCAAGCCAGATCCCCCATGTCTAGAGCTTGCCTGGAGGTAAGGCAACCTGCCCAGAGCCCAGAACTGAAGGGGGAAGCCTTCCACCTCTACATAGGGTGGCTTACCTGCCCTCAAAACATTCTGGGCCGCCCTCACCCTGAGTTCTGCCTCGTTTCCCATACCCCATCCCAAACCCTGTATGGAGACATATTTTCTCTATCTCTCTCTGTCTTTATCTCTGTGTCTCTGTTTCTCCTAACCTTGATCCGTGACTTTTGCAGCTGCATATGTTTTATACCCCCAAATGGGCCCACCAGGGATAGGAAGCCATGGGGGTTGAAGAATCTGTGTTCTTCCACCTGGACCAAAGAGCCCCTTCTGGGGGGGGGTGTGCAAAAAGTCCAGATGTCATTTCTCTATCACTGTGGATCTGTGAAGACAGAGACATGGTATAGAACAGGTGTTCTTTAAATATAAACCCAATGAGAGAGGGGCAAACAAAGGACCCTGAACGGGTAATGGGATGGTTAAGGCTGCCACGGACAGGAGCATGGATAGACTGTGGATAGTTGCTGCTTGATTTTATGGCTCAGCAAGGAGTCTTCTCTGGGGCCAGGATTGGTCTCAACTAGCCCTAGACACCCCCATACCTGGACCCCAGCCAGACCCCTCACG
The DNA here is from genome assembly GCF_017311325.1 of Ursus maritimus. Taxonomy (NCBI): domain Eukaryota; kingdom Metazoa; phylum Chordata; class Mammalia; order Carnivora; family Ursidae; genus Ursus; species Ursus maritimus. The sequence continues at coordinate 24,195,022 of NW_024424119.1, forward strand.
TCAGCCCTTAGGCAGAGGGCCAGATGGGTGAACCACTAAGACTTACCCCTCAATTCCCTATTCTCTACACATCATTGCCTCAGGATGCCCACCAGATTCATGGAGAGAGAGATGAGACTACAGATCTAGAGAGAGAGAAACACTAGGCAGGGTCACACAGTAGGCAGAGGCTGGAACAGGAGCCATGATGTCCTGGCAGCCAGCGTGGACCTGTCACAGGGATCCTATGCCAATGCTGACAGGGGCCAGACCTGAAACTGGATTTTATGTGGGGAGGGCACTCAGAATCTTCGAGCATGCAGGCAAGGACAGATGTGCAGCTTTCTTTCCTTCCCATCAGACAGAGACAAGCATTGGAATAAGAAGTTCAGAGAGAGAGAGAATCAGAGTGAAAGAAAGGGGGGAGAACCTGGAAGAGAGACCAAGAAATAGACACAATTAGAGTCAGACACAAAAATAGAGATGCAGAGAAAAAAGATGTGAGTCAGAGACATGGAGACAGGGAAATGCAGAAGGAGGGAGAGCCATGCAATTTAAGACACAAAGATAGGGGAAGACATGAAGTCACAGAGAAACACTATCTCAGAGTCATAGAGCAACAGTGACATGGAGTCAAAGATACACAGACAGGGACAGACAGGAACTCAGAGACCGAGAGACAGAAACAAAAACAGGAGGGCCAAATAGAGATGGAGACAGAAAGATCAAGAGGGGCAGGGAGATGGAGAGAGAGCAAGGAGACAAAGACACAGTGAGGCAAAGAAAATGATCAAAACAGCAGGAAAGGGAAAAGCAGGCGACAGAGGAGAGCCTCCTGGTCTCCAGTCATTCCAGCCTGGTCTCCCCAGGGTTTGGGCCCCCCTTTGCTATTCTTTGGTTTCCATAGCAACAGGGAGGGCAGCACCAAATTTGCATATACATTTACATCCTTTCGGTCTGCATAATTCAACAGGTTTCTGTGCATATTCATGAGACTGAATGAAGGTGACTCTCCCAATCCCTGCTCAAAACCTGGCTGTGGTACCCCCTGCTGGCAGGACATGGTCATGGCTCCAGGCCCAACCTCGAAGGTTAGCCAGACCCTGCTAACAACATTCCCCCCTGAGCCCCAAACGCTCCCTTGTACTTTCCTACCTCCAGACCTTTCTTCAGGTGATGCCCCTCTGCCTGCCAGAGATGCCGTCCCTCAGCATCAGTCCTGTCAATGGTACACATGCATGCGTATATACACAGACATGCACGCTCATGCATGGGGGTGGGGGCACGGCAGGGAGTGACAGCCCTGGTGGAGGGCTCACACTTCTACCTGTTGTTTCTGTCAAAGAAGGAGGTGCGTGAATGGATCACAGTGAGGGAAGCTGGGATGTAGTGTGAGCTGAAGGCTGACAGATCTACCAAAAGAATGGAGACGTAGGACATTGTGGACCTCACATGGAAACTGACAAGAGACCCTGCTTCCAACCAGAATAATTAGGGGAGCTAAGAGAGAGCCAAAAGGAGCCTCCAAAACAGAAGGGCTGAGGTGACTTAAAGGGTGGTGAAGAGGGTGCCTAGGGCCAAGAACTCTTTCAAAGTGCCAGGCTTTGAAAGCTCTTGTGGGCTAGAAGGGGCTTCTCTCAAGCTCCAGCCATCATTTTGACGTCACCATCTCTTCCTGGATCCCTATAGAAACCTCCTCACTGTCCTTCCCGCCCTGTGTCCCCAATCCACTTTCCACACTGTAGCAGCCAGAGCTCTAAGACACCAATATGATATGCCACAACATTTCTTCCTTAAAGCCTTTGATGACTCTCCATCACCCTCAAAATAAGCCCAAGCTCCTTGGCGCGGCACTCAGGCCGTTCCTGTCTGGCCCCCACCCACCCCTGAGCTTCATTCCTCACACTCACTGCCATGAACTTCATGCTCCAGTGATGACCTCGGTGCTCTTCTCACCCCTATACCTTAGCTCATGCCCACCCTTTACCCAGAAAGTCCTTTTCACTTTTTATTTCTGGCGCTTTTTTGAGATTCTACACAGGCACCATCTCCTCTTCTTTAAGCTTTGTCTGTCCCTAAAGACCGGATGAGGGGCTCTGAACTCTTGAAGTCTAACAAACTTCCCTAATCTCTACCTGTCATACCAATAATGAAACTGTATGTGGCTATACTCCTCGTGAGGCAGGAGGTTCTGAAGCCAGTGACTGCATTTGTCACATTATGGATAATCATTAGCTGTTTGTCGAACAAACGAGAGATCTTTGTGCCCACTGAAGGCCAAATTTCAAGCCTAGACTCTCCTCTCCTCTTGAGGATGCTGGGAACCTCTGCACAAACCCTGCAATGGGATGGATTGTCCCTTTGTAAATGCTGACACCTTGCGGCCATGTTCAGAAGTGCAGCCAGACATCACCTCCCCAGCGCAAGGACCAAAGTGGGAGTTAGAGGTACCCTAGGAATCAGGCCAGATCCCAAATTGTGGGGGGTGGGAGGGAGGGAGTGGTGAGGAGGAAGGTCCTCAGGAGGGAGTGCCCAGAGCCCACTGCTAATGTCCTTTGAACACTCTTGATGAGTTCCAAGCAGACAGAATGGCTCAAAAGCAGAAAATCTCATGGCACGTGGGAAGAGTAAGGTATTAGTGTGGCCAGAGCCCAGATCCAAAAGCATTGGGCCAAAGATGGACTGAGTCATGGCAGTGACCAGGCAAGGGGGTCCTTTAAGACCATCCAGTGAATGAACTTGGATCTTGTCCTCTAATCTGGACATGGGGAGGTTGAGGGAGAATGACCAATCTGGGTATGGCCACATGCTTGGAGGCTCAATATTCATTCATTCTTACATTAAATATATATCAAGCACCTACTACGTACCAAGCAATGTTCAAGGTCCTTAGGTTACATTAAGCAACAAAACAAAGATTCCTGCCCTTTTCAAGCTTACATTCTCATTTGGAGGAGACAGACAATAAACAAAAACACTGTTTTTTTTTTAAAGATTTTATTTATTTATTCATGAGAGACAGAGAGAGAGAGGCAGAGGGAGAAGCAGACTCCCCGCAGAGCAGGGAGCCTGATGCGGGGCTCAATCCCAGGACCCTGGGATCATGACCTAAGCTGAAGGCAGACGCGTAACTGACTGCGCCACCCAGACGCCCCCCAAAAAACAGTATTTTAAAGAAGTAAATTATATTTAGAAGGGGGGAAAAGGCAGGGTAAGGGAAATCAAGTGCTTGATTGATGAGGCACATGGGTGGCTTCGTCCGTTAAGCATCTGACTCTTGGTTTCGGCTCAGGTCATGATCTGGTCGTGGGATTGAACCCTGTTTCCAGCGAGCTCCATGCTCAGTGTGGAGTCTGCTTCAGATTCTTGTTCCCTCCACCTGCTCACTCATGCTCATGCATGCGCTTTCTCTCTTATTTCTTTTTAAACAAATAAAATCCTTAAAAAAAAAAAAAGAAGAAGTGCAGGAGTGCTTGACCTCAATCTTAAATGGATTGGTCAGAAAAGGCCTTGCTGAGGTGACATTTGAGCAAAGGCTTAACAGAGGAAGGGAGACAGCCATGCAGGAATCCGGCAGAAGGACTAAACAAAGGGAACTTGGTTTGGAGGAGAGCTCAGAAGGGAGTGAAGCAGGGAAACCAGTAAGGAGAATTTTGTAAGATAATGAGGGGCACAGAACAACAGAGGCTGTGGGAATGGAGAGACAACTAGGAAGCAAAATTGGCAGGACTTGGTGCCTGCTTGCACGGGGAAGGTATGTAAACCCTCCAATCATATTGTGTTCTTAAGTCCCCATTTCGAGGCTCGCAAAATCTATATGCCACCTATAAAGCAGGCAGTAAGAACGCTCAGCACATTCCATCCTGGATGACTCCATTGCCCACCTGATGCCCAACTCCTACCTCCAACATACACACCGCCACCCTCCCCAGCTTCTTAATTCTTCCACCTTATCTTCAGTGACTTTCCCTCCAGGCCACCCAGCTATCCACTCTCGTGCCCACAACCAACTCCAGTCAGCTCCTCAAACTCTCAAATCCACGGACTTCTTCATCTCGCCTTTCAGCTACTGTTGAATTATATCCCTCCATAAAGGATATGTTTAAGTGCTAAACCCAGTACCTGAAAAGGTGACTTTATTTGTAAATAAGATCTTTACAGAGGTAATCGAGTTAAAATGAGGCTATTAGGGTGGGCCCTAATCCAACATGACCGGTTTCCTTATAAAAAGGAGAAAATTGGACATAGAAACAGACACAAGGGAAGAAAATGTGAAGATGAATGACTGGAGTGATACATCTAAAAGCCAAGAAGACCAAAGACTGATGGCAAAATAGAATGTAGGAGGAGTCTCGGGCGCCTGGGTGGCTTAGTTTGGCTCAGGTCGTGATCCCAAGCCTGCTTCTCCCTTTGCCTGCTGCTCCCCCTGCTTGTGCTGTCAAGTAAATAAAATGAAAGAAAGAAAGAAAGAAAGAAAGAAAGAAAGAAAGAAAGAAAGAAAGAGAAAGAAAGAAGGAGGGAGGGAGGGAGGGAGGAAGGAAGGAAAGAAGGAAGGAAGGAAGGAAGGAAGGAAGGAAGGAAGGAAGGAAGGAAGGAAAGAAATTAGGATGAGTCAAGGAAGCCTTCTCCTATAGGTTTCAGAGGCAAAATGGCCCTGCTGACAGCTTGACTTCAGACTTCGAATCTCCAACACTGTCAGGCAGTAAATTTCTGTTCTGGCCACTCAGTCTGTGATACTTCGGTATAACAGCCCTAGAAATGGGTATAGCGACAGTGCCCTGTCCTAGTTCTCTCAGCTACTCCATTTCATCTCACCTCACCCCAGATGTCTTCATATGGATCTCCAGGACAACGACCCCTACCCCTATCTTCATTTGTCTCCTGGCCCACTTTGGATTCCTTGACCCTTCACTATATCTTGCTAGTCTCACTATTCTTCCATCATTTCTGCCTGTGTCAACCTCAGTCTGGAAGAATGCAACAGTGATTCCTCTGAGTCCTCACCTATCCTATGGATGCTGCTGAAGCTCACACTCTGGTAACACCACAGATTCATGGTCACCAGGCTCAGCTGGGCTTTTAGCCTTGCCTGGTCATCCTCCTGGACCTCTCTGCTTCTCTCTCCTGCAACAACTATCTCATACTTACTTCCAACCAGCTTCCTCATTCCACTCTCAGCAGCAGAGCTGGATTCCTGCTTCAGGAGGAGAAAGAAACCTTCTGAACTCCCTCATGTCCCTTCACCTTCACAGCCAGCCGCATGCCTACTCATCTTCAACTCCTTCCCTGGGAACTTACAGGGAGTCCTCTCCCCTGCCCTCTTTGGGAGGCCCATACCTCCATGCTTCCGGATCCCATTCCCTTTTACCCCTTACAGAGTTGCATTCTGAGTTATCCAGTCTCTTGCATCTTTACTCTCTTTCTCTACTAAATTCTTCCATTAACCTACAAAGATGCTCAAATCTCTAAATCATTAAAATAAAAAATAAACTGTATCCCACATTCCTCTACATTTATCACTTCTCTCTTCCCATTCACAATCCTACTTCTCGAAAGGGCTGTCATACCAAGGCATAACCTTTTCTAAGAAATTATGGAGGCAGAAGCCACACTGGAGCGGATTAAGAAGAAAGTGTGAAGAACCTAAATCAGCGATTATATACAACTCTTATGCTCCCTCCTAAGTTGGGTCAAGCTTTCTGATTCTAAAGGCCTATCTTCTCTCTGGCTCCCTTCCGAAAATTCTTCTTCTAGGCTCCAGTTGGGCCCCGTAGAGACCCAGGAGGGGAAAGGCCCCAGAATCACTAGTCATCCCTCTCTTAGCTTGTGGGCTATTTCCTGCTTCTCTGAACTGCAGATTCTGCTCCTCCCAAGAGATTTTGACAGCTCAGTTTCCCTCACACAAACCCCTGCCATCATCCTGTGGTTCCCAGGTGGTATCTCAATGAGCTGCCCAAATGGGGGCCCCACCTAGGACTCCCAGAGCTTGTGATACTACCTTACTGAATCATTCGTTCAGTACCGGTCACCATGCTTACTCCATATGATCATCCCATCATGGCTGGAGCAGGCTGGAGCAGGGTAGGATGCTGAGCCACATACCAATAATCTGCAAGGAGCCTGGCCCCAAAGCTCTGGGGACTAGTGACACTCGGAGAGCTGTTCATGGTAGAAGACACACAAGTGGAGATGCTTAGAGAAAAGGCGATATGCAGAAGCTGGGAGGGAGCAAAAACCTCAGTTAGCCACAAAGAGAATGGGGAGAGTCAGGCAGTTGCTGCTAGCAAGACACCAGAGTCTCTGCCACAGGCTCTAGGGGTATGTTAGATGCTCCTTGACCCTCTGTATTTGAGAGGCCTGGCCGGGCAGCTGCTCAGAGGGTTTCCGGTCTCTAACATCCCCTGAATCTGTATCACTTGCCCCTCCCTCGGAGTCTTCCCTATGGCTCTGGGCAACCTACCTTGGAAAGCACAGAATGTAGCATTCAAAGCTTGACCACAGCCTTGTAACCTTATGGTCCCCTCATTCCTGCCCTAAGCCCTTATTGAGGCCTCCAGTCCCCCATTTCTCCCAACATCCTAACTCTTCCCACCTGGACTCAGCCAAACATCATTTCACCCACTCTCAAATTGCTGGGCCTTTCCTGCCACAATGTGAGCCCAGAGAGTCCCAAGTTTATGCTTTCCTGGTGACTGGACACTCAGTCTACTGGATACATTACAGAAGACCTCAAAATCCAGTGAGATATCCAACTGACTCAACTCTTCACTGAATCTACCACTGCCCACAATCCTGCTCTGGTCCCTGCAGACTCCTGGCTACCACTGCAATCTTCACCTCTCTCCTCATGCCCCTGGCCTTACCACGGTGAATCTCAGTCTATGGCCAAGTTGAGACAGAAAAGGTGCAGCAAGGGGTAAAAAGGAAGGATGAGACCTGGAGAGCCGATATGAGATTGAGCTGTTTTTTTTTTTTCTTTAAGTTTATTTATTTAAGTAATCTCTACACCCACATGGGGCTTGAACTCACAACCCTGAGATCAAGAGCCACACGATATTCCAACTGAGCCAGCCAGGTGCCCCATGAGCTATGTTTTTAAGATAGGAAAAAATATCTTTGTAAGTGGAATAATTAACAATGATAGCAATTAATATTTACATAGCACTATATGCCCAGGTGGTATCTAAGAGTCATATGTGTATATTTGGACATTTAATCCTTATAACAACCCTATGAGGTAAGCACCACATATATCCTGTTTTATGGATGGGAGCACTAAGACTCAGAGCACTACTTGCCCAAGGTTACAAACCAGTAACTTACTACCAAATGGCAGAACCAGAATTCAAATCCAGGCAGTCAGTACCTAAGACCATGAGCTTAATCACTATACTATAATAAATGCTGCAGAGAAAGAAAAATGTCCCTAAACCAGGGATGGGGTGGAGGGGTACAGGGACTCTCCCTCCTTTAATCCCCCCTCCACATAGCAGGTCAAACAGAGGCTCATCAGACAAATGGACAGAACCTTTATTTCCTAACCCACTCCCTAGATCTCTGTCAGAAGAAAGGACAGAGGCACAGCAGGTAGAATGCCAAGTAAACCCTTCTCAAGCAATCCAGAACCCAGCTGAGACCGCACATCTGTAACTCTTCGTAGCAGTCCCTTTTCACACAGCACAGAGAAGGGGAAGAAAGGACAGGGAGGCCCATTTCCGTGGATTCAAATCTTGCTGGGGATGTTCAACAGTTACAAGAGGATTTTCAGAGAAGGCAAAGCCATCCTACACATTCATGCCTGGAAAACAGCTTGCTCAGCAGATCTTCAGGACCAGGTATCTCGAACCCTTCTTCGGGGTCGTGGGCCACAGCTGGAGCTTGATGTGGGGCCCAGGCCAGGGGGTGCTCCTGGAGGCTGGTAGCCACACTCATTGGGGTCCAAGGGGTCCCGGCTGAGCAGTACCCACACTGCAGGTACATGGCGGCGCACTGTGAGGGGATCCAGGCCTGTGTCAGGTGAGACTGGCACCCAGCTGTCCTCGGTCTGCAGGAAGCGCAGCTTGGTAAGCTGGTGCAGGCCTGGTACACGCCGCTTGACAATCTCAGCACAGCTGACTGCCTTCCCTGCAGCCCGGCCAGAACCTGAGAATACCACATGCCGTGCACTACCACCCTCCAATCGACCCAGTGCCAGCCCCAGTAAGTTGCGGATTTTGCTGCCATCTCGGACCCGCATCTCCAAGGTATCAGGAGGTAGCTGGGGCATTGGAGAAGGTGCTGGGAGTTCCACAGAGCCAGCTTTCCGGTAGTGCTCCATTCCACTTGCTGTTGTGTCTGAATTTCACGGTCCGCTGCAGGGAAGTGTCAGATGAATGCTGGGCAATATGTCCCAAGCCATCCCCCAACCCCAGCTCTCCAGGAAATGGTCCTGCTCTTCATCCTAGGCTTCCCAGAACAGGACTGTATCCTCTCACCCCTGGCTTCTCAGCACAGGTGCCGTACCTACTTTACCCTGGGAAAGGGCCGTATCCCAAATGCCCCATTCTTCTGGACATGGCCATAACCCTCCTTCCACCCTGGAGTCCCTGACATAGGACCAAATTCATCAAACACTGGGCTCTTTAGGACAGGCCAAGCCCTCTCACCCCAAGCTCCCTAGGACTGGGACTGAGCCTCCCTCATCTTGAGCTCCTTGGGACAGGGCTGTGCCCTTGAACAAGGACTTCAAGTACCTCCACTTTTACCTCAACCTGTACTTTCTAATTAATAAAGCTCTTTCCAGTTTATCTTTTTTCCGGCCTTTTTTTTTTTAAGTAAGCTCTATGCCCAACGTGGGGCTCCAACTCACGACCCCCAAGATCAAGAGCTGCATGCTCTACTGAGCCAGCTAGGCGCCCCTTTAGCTTATCTTTCAACTCAGGCAAAAGACCCTGCAGGCAAAGCATCCCTTGATGGGAACCAAAACTACCCCTCAAGCAATAATGACTGCTCTAAGGTCAGCAAGACCCTCTTTGGCTCCAAGACAATGATGGACCTGCCCTTTACTGCCCATTGTACCTACAGACCAACCTTTGTCCCACATTGTCCTTATATAAACCTAGAAGCACTGTCAGCACTTTGAAGACAGTCTTTGAGCCTAGTCCGCTGTCTTCTCAGTGCTGGCCCCACTGAAATAAATCCCTTTCTTGTTTCACCACCACTCGTCTCTCTGCCTTTGGATTCTGTCAGCCGGGAGTGCCAAAACCTGGTCTGTTTGGGATCCCCAAAGCCAGGTGCTCTTGCATCCTTGTGCCCCGGTTACACCCTTGCCCCAGACTTTCGAAAACAAGACTGAGCGCCCCTCACCCACAGCTAAGCCAGGGACAAGGTCCCCTCACTCCGCTTGCACAGGTTCCTACACTCCAAGCTCTCTAGCAAGAGCCAAGAGCCTTCCTCCAAAGGCTCCTCAAACAGAACTGAACCCCTTCCCACTCCGGGATCCTAAGAATAGGGCTAAGCACCCCTCCCCATGAGATTCCCAGTGTCGATGCCCCCAATCCAGGTCACCCAGAAACTCGGAAGCAGAAGCTTGACGCGGAGGGCTGCGTGGGACTCCTGGAATGGAGTCCACAGCATGGCCCCCTCCACCACCACGGGAGGACTCCAAAACCCCGCAGGCCGCAGAGACCAAGGAGCCAGCCTCCCCTCTCCTCCCTCTACCTCCAGACAGCCGCACCACCGCCCCCCGACCCCACTGCGCTCTAGCTCTCACCGCCCCGGCCGCGCACGCCTCCAGTTCGATCTGGTGCCAAGATGGCGCGCACGCCGGGAGCGCGCCGAAGCCGCGGGGCCGCGCACGCCGGGTAGGGGCGGGGCCTGCGGGGCCGTGGCCTGCCGTGCCTCCTTGGGAAAACTGAGTATGGCCTGGACGTCTAGGAGTGAGCTTAGCCAAGACACCCTGAGACCATGAACATACAGGCAGTCTACACTGTTACGCCCTGGGGCAGGGCACCCCTACTGGGGCGCAGAAGAACCGTGCGGAGAGGAGCCACCATCAGAGACTCGCGTCCCAAAGATAGGGAGGATCCGGCCCTGAGAAAATGGCAGGGCTGGCGTCATCAGTCGAGCGCACCGCAATAGCAAAGGCGAAGCAGTGGCTTTCACTTTGGACAGGGGCAAGAGGTTCCGTTTGAAGTGGCTGCTGCTGCGCGAAGGAGGGCCTTGGTCATCGAGTTCTGAGCTTTGACCTCATTCTGTGGGCGTGGCGAGCCACGGAGGGTTTTCTTCAGGGGCCAGTCAAACCAGTTTGTGTGCACAGCTCACTTTGGCTACCGCCAAAGGGAGTGGGAGTGGGGAAACTGGGCCGCAACCGCCGGTGAACAGGCCGCGGGGTGCCGGGGGCGAGTCCACGGAGACTCGTATGGTGCCTAGCGTATAATAGGCGATCAAGTATTTGTGAAATGATTTCAGAGAATGAAACAGAAATAGCCGTCGGAATAGAGAAAAGTAGATTAAGTTGGGAGATATTAGGAAGTAGGTTTGGTTCGTTGGCGACTGTTTGGACTAGAAGGGAAGAGTCCAGGATGACTCCCAAGTTTCAGTCTTGGGTCATGCTGAATTTGAGATGCTAGCGCAACCGTGCAGGTTGGGTGGCAGCGGGCTGGCAGTTGTAAAGGGGTTTGGGACCACAGCACTCCCTGAGACCACAAGGGGGCAGCAAGCACTTGGTGGAGTGAGGCACAAAACTCCGTCTCCGTTCCATCGTCAGGCTCCCTCCCTCTCCAGCCCAGTCACCCCACCACCCCCACCCCCACCCCCGCCCCGGCTACCTACACACAGCCCATCTCTACCCCAGAGCCCAAAGCCCTGCAACCAAACCTCTTCTAGGCTCCTCTTCCTGCTTAATAGCACCAAGAAAGACCCAAGAGAGAAACCTCAAGGATCCTCTCTGCCTTTGCACCTGCTGCTCCCCTGGCTCTAAATACCTTGCATTTCACCTTCCAGGGCTGCCTCCCCCATCCTTTTTTCTTCTGTACTCCAAAGGACCCAGTGCCCAATTGGTGGGAAGGCTCTTTTCCTTGACCATCTCCCCAGCTAGTCTGTGCAGGGCAGGGATCACATTCTCCTCACCTAGCATGGTATCTGACATTTAGAGGATACTTGATAAATGTGGGATAAATGGATGCACAAACAAATGTTCCACTCATATCGATCAAATGAGAGCATTTGTCCTGAGAGCTCCACATCTCCCAGAAAGCCAGTCCAGGATGAGTATAGCTCCTGGTCCAACCACTAGGAAGGCTGGCAATTCTGCCCTCTACCCCGCCCCCCCATCCTCACCATCATTCCCACCACAGACCAGGAAGTTGGCACACTCCTCCAGTGATTTCTATAGTTTATTGATAGGACACTGATGTGGGGAGGGGGTGCAAATAGCAAACCTCAAGTAGCCAGACATCTGATCTCAGAGCCCCACCTGAATGCAGACAGGTAGGCTGAGAATCCAATAAATACAGAGCTGCCTCTGCCCTGTTACAAAGGCAGTTTAGCACAGGGCCCTGGAGCCTGGCTGTCCCAGCCCATCCAGGAAAGGGAAGCAGCCATCACTCCTCTGCTGGCTTTAATTGCTTGGCGGCCTCTAGCTGGCAAAGTAGCTCATCCCACTGCACAAACTGCTTGGAGAGAAGCATCGTCTGGTGGCAGGTCAAGGTGAGAACAAGAGCCTGAATGAGGGAGTGGAGAGATTTTCCATCTGCCAAAGGGTTGGGGAGGAGGGGAATAGATAGGTTCATTGGGATGGGATGAAAGAGACAGAGCTGGAGATGGAACAAAAGGACAGGGCTTTAGACAGCATTCCTTAGGGGCCTGGCTGAACAGAAAGGATACAGTCTTGTTGTATTCCTCCAGGAGAGCCTTGGACTCCTCAGTGATCTCCGCACACTGGTCCTATGGGGCCGACATATGGCAGAGAAAGGAACTGGATAAAGCCCAAACTTCCCACTAACTTTCCTGTTTACCAGGAACCATCACTCCCCATAAAGCCTAGAAAAGGCAGTGTTTAACCCCAGACCCAAAAGGAGCAAATTTCTAACAGGGCACTTTCAGGCTCCCAGATGGGTACCCTAACAGCAGTCCTAAGAGAGAGTGGACCACTCATTTCAGGAAACATTCCTGCTAGTATATGTCTCCTCCTTCCCTGTCCCCTATATCTGAATCCTCTTTGAACTTTAATCTAAGGCCTGGGAATGGTAAAACAAAACAAAACAAAATAAATAACAGCTCTTCCACTCCTAGTCAAGGACACACCATCCCCAGAAATTCTTGGGCACCTCCCATCATCAATCTTCTGGTGTCTCAGAATAGTCCTACTCAGAGAGGCAAGAGACCTCAGGCAGATGGAAGATAAAGGATAAACCTTCAAGTGTCCCCTGGAGCTGACATGAGATGAGGGTAGCCTAAGGCGGCTTCCCCAGGTGGCAGGGGTGGACACTAGGAGCCTTACCACTTCTACTTTCCCTTCCAGTCCTCTCCCCTCCCATACCTGCTGCTGGATGTGGATCTGGGCCAAGCGCTGCAGGCGGGCAGCATGCTCAGGAACGGCTGTAAAACACAACACGCACTGCCCGATGATGCTCGTGCCTTCCCCGGGGACTGCTCAATAGTCTATTAGGTCTTCAGCAGGATTAGAGTATTGAGTGGAGAAGCTAAGCAAACGCCAGGCTTCATCGACCACTGCAGCTAAAGGTGGTGGGGCTCCCTGCCCACCCCAGTCTTACTCTAGGACCCAGAGGGGGCAAAGATACAGACTCCTAGGAAAAAACAAAACCTTGGGGTCCCCAGAGTTGCCCCATGTTCCTACCCCAGTGCTGTAAGCAGGGTGAAGTAAAGAAAGCTTTGCCTATCATGGGATCTGTCCCTTTGCACTCAGCCCAGTGGGACCAGGTCTGCCTGGAAGAAGGAGCCTGCAGGTGGGCTGAGAATGAATGCCAGGTTCCTAAACTGGTCCACCTGGAATCCAACACCCAGAGCCTTGGCCACCATGCTGGCCCTGCAGCTTAAGGCTGTCAGACCCTCAGCAGATAGCTGATCAGGGGTAGGGAGGGGTAACTAGGAAAAAATACCTCCGGAGACAGACAAGATGGATATCTGGATTCAATTAAAGTCACTGTCTGCTTGTCAAAACAGGCCCAGGGATTGCTCTCAACAGTGTGGTGGGAAGAATTTACACACATTCACATGCCTGGCAGGAACTCTTACAGTAAAATCTGGGCTACACAGCACCATGCAGAACAGAAGCTTAGGGGCTGAAGAAGGTAGATGGAATCCCAGAGTTGGGGGCTGCTGGACTCAGACTAGTGTCCTTAGGTCCAAACCGCCTGAGGTTCTGAAACTGGACTCTCTGGTCTAGCCATTTTACCCAACGCAGGTAGCAGGTTACCCCCAGGGTGAGGGTAAAGACAAGGAGCAGACTTAGCTTGAACCCAGGGAACCTGAGGCACAGGGAAGTCCTGGCCATCCACCCACCTCCCCAAGTAGAATAGCAGAGCTGCAGCCCCACAAAGAGGTACCTTTGATGTGAGCGCTGTCCAGTATGGGCACCAAAGCCTCCACCTGCTCCAGGAGTGCAATCTGGGATAAGATAAACTGCTCCTCTGAGGCAAAAACAGACAAGATAGTGACAGTGAGGCAAGCCTGGGCACTGCTACTCTTTTTTTTTTTTTTTTTTTTTTTTTCAGCTTTATTTCTTTGAAAAATGAAAAATTCTATGGAAAAAAAGTAATTTTTAAAATGTTTTTAATTATATTATGTTAGTCACCATACAGTACATCCCTGGTTTTTGATGTAAAGTTCGATGATTCATTAGTTGCTTATAACACCCAGTGCACCATGCAATACGTGCCCTCCTTACTACCCATCACCAGCCTATCCCATTCCCCCACCCCCTCCTCTGAAGCCCTCAGTTTGTTTCTCAGAGTCCATAGTCTCTCATGCTTCATTCCCCCTTCTGATTACCCCCCTTTCTTTATCCCTTTCTTCCCCTACCAATCTTCCTAGTTCTTATGTTCCATAGATGAGAGAAATCATATGATAATTGTCTTTCTCTGCTTGACTTATTTCCCTTAGCATTATCTCCTCCAGTGCCGTCCATGTTGCAGCAAATGTTGAGAACTCGTTCTTTCTGATTGGGCACCGCTACTCTTATGCAAGGGGCTGAGGACCTGGCAGGGGAGATGGCTGAGTCCTGGAGCATGGGGTAGCTACTCTGCCTGCTGCCCCCTTCTCTAGGTGCACATTCCCCCATTCTGCCCCCATCTCTCCTAGATGCCTCTGGTATCACCCATCTTGAGCCCAAGGAGCCTCTAAGTTTCTCCAAATCCCACCTTTCTTAAAGTTTTAACTGTAAGGCCTCTTCCTCTAGCCTCCTGTCAACAAACTCAGGGAGTCCCTCTGACGCCACAGGAGACAAAGTACTTCCGACTTGGGTCTCCGTGCCCAAGGACTCCTGGGAAGGTATGAAAGAGAAGACATGTGGCAGACTATCAGCAGGTTCTGCTCAGTGGCCCTGAGAGGCAAGGACAATTACAAGCTTCTGGAGAGCTGGGGCAGTAATAGCAGAGCCCAGTGAGAAGAGCAGGATCTGGACTGGACCTGGCACAGGTGATTTCAACGGCTGCAGTGAGTAGGAAGCACATTCAAGAAGGGCTGACTGTTAATGTCAAATGTTTGGCGGCAAGGACACTTATCAATTAATAGAGGAAAAAGAATTCAATTGGCTGAACAGGCTCAAAGAGAGCACAGGAAACAGAGCTGCATGGGAAGGGAGATTCATAGACTATAAAAGGCTCTGAATGGCAGGCTAAGGAATTAGGATTTTATTCTAGCAAGGAGAGAGATGGAGATGCTGAGGTTCCAAAGTAGACAAAGTAACATGTTGCAGATGTGTTTGGGGCAGAGAATACTGGATCACATGCAAAAGGGGAAAGACTAGGGTCAGGAAGAGGACTTAAAAGACTGCAACTATTCATGTATGAAGGGACAGACATTGAGGCAGTGGTCAGGGAGGGATGGAGAAGCTAGACTCCAGAGTCGGTGTAGGAGAAGATCTCTTGGACTTGATACCTGAGCCACGGCACCAGTCTAAGGATGTTCTGGGGCAGCACCATATACCTCACACCAAGGACAGTCTGGATCACAGAAGATGATCAATCATTAAACATCTTTTGAATGAATGAACAAACACAGGTACTTGGCAAACCCTACCTCAGGAAGTGGCTGACTAAACTGAGTAGCAGACATTGCCAAGTCAATGTCAGAGTTCCTGCCTAGAACTCTGAAATCCCAGTGCTTTCTCACTGAGAGAAAAATGTTGAAACTCATACATACCAATATTCTCACCTTTCCCAAATGCAATGCTGTCTGCTCCCACCCTGTCCTAGAAGCTCCCCTGTCTAGTGAGCAGAAGTGAGGAAGGTTCTGAAGGAAAATCGTAGAGACAGACCATTGATAGAACACTGAAGTAGTTCAGTGTAGTTCAGTAGTTCAGTTCTGCGGCTGGCTCAGAATGATACCACAACCAAGGCCTACTAGAGGACCAAAGGATGACCTCAGGCCTCAGCCCAGAGCCAGGCCAGAATTCCAGACAGCAGTTTCCAGAGCTGTATCCATGAGAGGACTGGCAGGGAGGCCATCTCTGTGTCCGACTTCCCCCACGATCCATAATCCCCAGATGCATGTGTACACACTGTCCAGCACTACCTGCTAATATGAACTGCAACTTAGAGGCATCAGGAATGGCAATGCGATCAATGTACTCAGGATCCAGATACTTGATCAGGTCTTCAACTAGAAAAGAAGCAAGACAGAAAATGGAAGGGGCTGGGGAGTAGGGAATCTGTCTTATAAAGGACATTAGGGGATATTAGAAGGATATTAGTGGTCAACCTTGGGGAGAGCCTTGAGCGAGGAGATGACACCCACAGTGCCCATCCAGACCTCCATCAGTCCCCACCTCCCTGTTTCTTCCCTCTGACCACCTCCTGGCTAACCTCAGCCTTTACAGCTGGGAACAAAATTGCCTCCACTATCCTGGGGCCCTCATTCCCACTGATCTATCTTCACCAATGGTGGAAGGTTCCTTGCCCCTCAGTGCCACCAAGACAAGCCATAGCTTTTTCTAATTTTTAGGTTGTTTGCTTTGATATAATCAAAAAGGTATGGCTGAAAAAGCCTGGGGCTCTCAGTGCCTAATTTCTTTCCTGCCTTTGAACCTTGCCTATGGAAATCCCATACCTCTCCTCCCTACTTTACCAAGAGGACCTTTGAGGCAGAGCTCTTATCCTGTAACTTAGGACACTCATGGGCTTGGAGTTTAAGCACAACACCCCACTTTACCATTTCAGCAGGGAAATATCTTCACATTCTATCCCCATAGGGCGATTCCAGTGACCTAGTGGGCTGGAGGGCAAGGGCCGGGTCCCAGAAGCACAGGGGTGGGAAGGAGGTCAAGCAGGCACCCTATGGAATCACTTACTCTTTTTGTACAGAATCTTCACCCTCTCCCTCTTGCTGGCAATGTTCCCCAAAGCCACCTGTACCTTGACTAGGCCATCAGCCACCTGTAAGGGGATTGAAAGTTAATTCCAAGATTCACCTCTTGACTCAAGGCTTGAAAGAGGTGAAGAACCCTCAGACTTCCAAATCTCCTTGTCCCAGCAAAGTAGGTTGGCCCCCTTCTCTTGTCTTAAAGGAGATGCAACCCCATCTTCCGGGAATCCTCAGTGTGAAGGGGAAAATAATCATGTAGTCCTTGGGAAGTTTCAAGTCTGATTGCGGAGGTAATTAACTATACTAGAGTTTACAGGGCATTAGCACATCCTATACATTCTATTCCCTGGTTCCTATCTCCAGGCTTTTGGGGTAGAGGGTGAGGAATCCCAATATTAAAGGGTCAAACAGAAGGAGAGGCTATGGGAGTGAATGATCTCACCCAGGTTTTAGAACATGGGGTGAGGAATGCCAATATTCAAGGGTCATATATATGGGGAGGCAAATAGGACTAAGCAGCAACAGCCATAGAGGTAGGAGGAAAACAAGGGCTTAGTGTCAAAGATGTCAACGGGAGCAAATGTTTTGAGAAATCAGTTCTCAAATGGGGCGCAATCTGCTAGTGACAACTAATTCCACAAGAAGTGTACAAAAAGACATCATTACCTCTGATGCATTTAACTCCAGGGTATGCCTGACACTCCACCTTCAGTAAAAGGTCTTCCCATAGTAAAAGGGGGTGAAGGGGTGCGGGTTGGGAGAACTAAGCTTCACCGTTGTCAAAATTCAGTCACTGGTGTGAAGGAGTGCGGGTCCATATCTCAACATCCGGTACCCAATCCCTTCCCCCTCCTAGTCCTGGCTCTTTCAGACCTCACCTCCCACCCTTAGAGCCTTCCTTATCCACCTTTGCTCTGCCTCCTCTGGCGTCCCATGGACCTCTTTCTGTACAATATTTAGCAATTAATTACGCAGGGCTCTGTGACGGCCCTTCCATTGCGGATTTCAGCTCTTATTGAAACTCGTTAGTCAGCTTCTCGAGTTTGTCAGGTCTCCCCAGCTAGCCCGCGAGGACAGAGGAGTCTTAGTTACAGTTCACACTGAGCCTATCGCAATCGGTCCTAACAACCCTCAGTGCCCTCCATGGAAATGGACCCTGAGGATCCGATAAGCTCTGGAAGGTTTCGAACCTTTATTATTTCAAAGGCCGGGCTGCGGGAGATGAGACGGGAGCGGTAGCATCCATCCCAAGGACCAGGCTAGTAGACCGCTCTTGCTCTGCCCCCAGAAAGAGAGCACTGGATCCCAGATCGCTCACCTTCCGCGAGCCGCGCGGCCCGCCCGACCCGTACACCCAGCGCTCCAGTTCCTCCACACGGGCCTGTAACCGCTGCACATCGGTCACAGCCGCCATAGCCACCGCCGCCCCGCAGCAGTCGGGGGACAGTCAGGGGGCGGGACCTCCGGCCAAATAGAGAAGACTGGCTAATCCGAGTGCGAGGGCGGACCTCGATACGGGAAGTGGCGTCACGATTCAGCCCTCCGATGCCGGAAGTGACCGGCAGGGCCCGTGAAAGGTGCTAAAAGCTGTCTGGTTACCTAGGCAACGGCTACCTGTCAGGCCCTACCCTAGCTTCCAGCTTTTGCTTGTCAAGACAAACTTTTGCCTTTCTTCTAATTCCAGGGTACCAGCGAAGTTTCCCACCCCATTCCCGAGACTGCCCATATAAATGCACCTATTATTTAAGGATTGGTCCATTCCCATAGATCAGGAGGAGACTCCGTGAGATACCATAATCTTCAGGAGTCTTTTAAGGTTCAAGCGATTAAATGTCTTGCCCAAGACCACTCCGCACTCTAGTAGAATTAGGATTTGAACTCAGGCAGTCTGCAGTCAAATGCTCTTCCCCCTGAGCTATACTCCCTGAACTCAGGCAGTCTGATTCATGAAACCCAGCTCCTCTACTTTCATGGACCTTTGCTGTTCTGTCTTCTCTGAGAACCCCCAGCCCAACACAAGCTGTGTATACCACATAATCCCTCTCCAACCCCCAGACCCAAACAAAAAGGAGAGGAGGCACTGGGGAGGGAAGGACTGCAGCTTTATTATTCAGATGTGACCTGGGGGACGATTCCTTCACAACACCCCAACCTAACCCTTCACATCGCTTCTGAAGAGAAGCAGGTCTGATTTGAAGAGGTGGGGTCCTAAAGATGACATTGACACAGGGAAGCACATGAGGAGATGATAAGGGTTACTGGGGGCAGAACTCTTTGGTAGATGCTGCTGGGGTTGGCAAGGGAGGAGGTGTTCTCCCTTTACAATGAGGTAGATGTAACATCAAAAGAAAACTCTTTGGCTTCAAGTCCACATGGCATGGTGGGGGGGAGGGGTCATCTCCCAGGGTCCTAGAGTGGGCACGCTGGAAGAATCAAGGTGTGGGGGGATGTCTCTTCTCCCTCTCAGCATTGGGGCTGGGACTCTTAATTCCAAGTGGGAGTTCTCAGGGTGAGGTGCTGGAAGGGGGCCCTGTAGGGAGTGGAGGTGCAGGGTTGGTTGGGCCCTGGGAAGCTGGCACAGGCTGGCGACGGGCAAAGAGGACACCTGACAAATGGGTGAGGAGATGGTGGAGGGAAAACACAGGCAGGAGGGGTGGGCACAGAAACAGAAGAGGAAAACAAAAGTCAGTGTCCTGATTATTAGAACACCACACACATATCCCTGCCACAAATCAATGAGGACAAATCCCTTAGGTCAGTGGAGACTCCTATGCCAATACAGACACCCTCAAACAGGTAAACAAGAAATATTTACACTGATACATAGGCCCATGACAAGGCAGACATCCCATGGTACCCATGCCAGAGAGGTCATGCCTTAGACCCCATGCCATTGTCAACACCCCTTTAACCCATGCCATTTTAACAATCCCCTGAGCCCCACATTACCCATGCAAGTTTGGATATCCCTGAACCTCATGCTAGCTGAGAAAATCTAAAATCCCCATGCCAGAGCAAATACCCCTGACCTCATGCCAGTATAGACAGCCTGCAGTACCCATACCAGTGTAGACCACCCCGTTGATCTCTAGGGCCATGTTGATACTGCTGATACCACTGCCTGCCAGATTGAGAGCCCCATCCAGCCGCTCTTCTGTCCAGGAGGGGCAGGGAGTCACATTTTGGAGAATCAGACTTCAGACTTACAAGCTCCCCCCCATCCTTATATATAGCCCCCATTCCACTTCAGCCCAATATCTATTACCACACGGTTGTCTACTGAGGGATCTTTCTGCCCCACCTTCAACACCTATGCCCTCCCTCAGTGCACAGGCCTGAAGACCTCTCAGCAACAAGCCCCTCCTCACCCCTCAGGGGAACCTTGCCACGGGGCAGGAAACTGGGGGGAGCTCCAGGTCGAGGTGGGTCCATGTGCCCCATCAACACAGCCCTCTTCTCTGGGGGCTCCTCTGGTGCCAACTTCTCCCTTGCAGGTCCCAAAGCCAGGCCCACAGGCAGTGCCAGTCGAGGCGCTGGAATTCCGCTGTCCTCTGGAAGAACAGGTCATTCAGCTCTGCCTGACCAACCAACTCTGCCTCTGCATTTGGTTCTCCTCCCAGGCCTGGGACCAACGGAGGTCACCCAAGCTGAAGTACCAAGTTTGATCCCCCTCTCCCTCGCTGCATCCAGAGTCTCAGCCTCGAGCTCTGAAGCTGGAGAACCCAAAGGCCAATATATATGCCTAGGTTGGTCCAAGATAATGTGGGGCCTTTCCTTGTTCCTAGTTATTAAATAATACAGATCACAGGAGGCAAAAACTACATGCAAATAGGAGCCCTAGGTGGACAGGTGTGGACTGGAGCTCCTCTAAATAAAGGACCTTTTCCTGAGCTTCAGGCCCACACCGCAGTAACCCGTACCCCAGACCTCCCACGGCTTCATTGACCCCAAACCTCAGAACCCCTAAACCTTAGCGGTCAGCAAACCTCAAAGCCCTGTCAGTCCTTACTGCCCTCATACCTCAATGCTTCCCAGACTTCAGAGTTGCCACATTTTAATGTTCTCTATACCTCAGCGCACCCCCCAGGTCTCAGAGACGCCCAAACCTTCTCCCCTCTCCCCTCACACCTTTCTTAATGGGGCTCGGGCTCAGCTGCGCGCAGGCGTGCGCCGGCAGGCCGGAGGCGGAGCCCTGGGCAGGGCGGGGGCTGGGCGTGGGCGTGGGCGTGGGCGGGGCGGTGCCAGGACCCGAGATAGGGCCCGGAGCTCCCCGAGAGGTAGGCCCAGCTAAGCCGTAGAGCGGGGCGGCGGTGTAAGCCTGACGACGGCCCTCGCGCCGGTTGCTGTCGATGGCTGCCTGGAGCTCCCCCGGGGAGCTGAGCGCCCGCGTCTCGCACTCGTACGGGTACAGGTACTTCATGTACCTAGAGGCGGACAAACGAGGCGGGGTGGGTAGGAGGCTGGACCCAAGTGATCAAACCCACAATGAAACGCCCGCCCCTGGGCCCTCCACGCCCTGTGGCCCCCTTCCCGCTCCTTCCCCCAACGCTCGCGCGCCTGGCCTCACTGGGTGCGTAGAGTGAAGGCTGCCGACGTGATGGTGGTGGGCAGGCTGAGGCCACGCGTGACCTCCCGCCACACCTTGCGGTTGATGACTTCCACCAGGCCGCCTTTGGCTGTCACCAGGCGAAAGAGCGCGTACAGGTCCAGCACCTGCTTCGCCATGATGGGCACGCGGTTCACTGGCGTCCCTGGTGGGGGGTGTACAGAGAGTCAGGACACTAAGACCAAGACCCTGTCTGCGGACATCCTCAAGGACTGAAGGAGTCGGTTGCCTGGACGAGGCCAGGGTACAAGGCGGGACCTCTGAGAAAAGGGAAGGGGGAGGGATGGGGAGGTGGGATTCCAGGCAGAGCCCACAGGGCCCCTAAGCCCTGCACTGTAGCAGGAAGGACAGGAAGCTAGATCAGGGGTCGGCAAACTTCTTCCGTAAAGGTCCAGACAATAAATATTAGAGGCTTTGAGGACCAAATCGCCTCTGTCCCTACTCCACTCTGCCATTGTAGCTTGAAAGCAGGTATGGAGAATATTTAAAGGAATGGGCCCGGCTGTGTTAACAATAAAAACTTTATTTACAGACCCTGAAATTCGAATTTCACATGTCCTGAAATGTTATTCGTCTTTTCATTTTTTTCCACTATTTAAAAATGTAAAAACCATTCTTATCTCTCAGGCGGCTAGATTTGGCCAGCCGGCTTTAGTTTGACAACCCCTGGGGTAGACCGTAGTAAGGACTTCCTGATAGTGCTGAAGAGCTGGACTCCCCTAAGCAACGGCCCTGGGATGGCTGCCCGAGACCGGGGGATGGCGGATGGGAGAAGAAGCATACCCCACCTCGGCTCGCCAGCTCCGCAGCTCACGCCGCCCCCGCCGGCCAGTCCTGACAAAGGGGCCTGTCTGCGCTGAGCGATGGACCCCAGTTAATTCCTTACCGATCCCGTCCCCTTCCGCCGCCGCCTTTGGACCCGAACAATTAGCTGCGGCCTGATTAATGGGGGGAAATTATCGGTCCCGTGGGACCTCCTCCCCCAGCGAGGGAGCGGAGGGAGGCAGGGACCAGAGGGAGGCAGAGCTCCCGGCCTGAGGGTGATGGAGGGAATGCTGGGACCTGCTGGGACCAGCCTACCCCACTTCCCCAGTGGAGGGGAGACCTCGAGGAAGGGGAGGGAGGGGACATTGGGACCAGAATGACTGGGTCTCCCTGGGAAGCAAAAAAGACCTGGAGCCCCACTGAGTGTCTCTGGCTAGAAAGGATCCCAAAAGGGGGTGCTGGGCCTGCAGTGGAAGCCTGGGGGACTTTGACCAGCAGCTGCACTAAGGGGGGGGTGCAGTGCAGCTAGTTAATTAGTGGCTTATCAGGCCAAGCTCCGAGTGAGTTAATTAGCTTTGTAGAGAGAGATAATGAGTCAGTCTTCGGACCCATGAATCTGGGGAGAAGCCTAAGTGATGGACTGCCGCTCACCCTGATCTCCTCCTGGACCCTTGCATTTTCTTCTAGCTCTGAGATTCCTGGAAAAGGAATTCCTCCTCCTTCATAACCCCTACTCACATGGTCCTCACCCTACCCCTTGAGAAGTCCTTCCTTCAGTCTAATCCCAGTCCTTCCTGCTGTAGAGCACATTGGGTGTCCCCTGCCTAAAGCAAGGGGAAACTGAGGAGAGACAAGGCTGGACGAAAGGCCACCGAAAGAGGAACAAGGCATTCCCAGCCCCCCAATCCTGGGAACCCCCCCCAAGCTACCCCCCCTACCAGTCCTCCCTCCCACCCTCCCAATTGATCCCACACTCATTAACCTGCCAGTGGGCTGGCCACTAATTAATCCCTGGGTGGAGGAGGGGGCCAGGGTCAGAGGTTAAAGACGCTATTGAGGGCCCAAAGGATAGGTGTTGCCAAGCTCAGGCCTCTGCAGAGAGGACCCAACCTAGGGACTAAACCCTGGGGTCTCCCTTCCTCAAAACTGGTAGGTGGGGGTCCTTCCCTTATATCATCCCACTCACCCCTCTTCTGCATGAAGCTAAACAGGTCATCCAGAAATTCCTTCCTCTTGGGGTCTGCATCAAGCTCGTACAGCTGGGGAAGGACTGAGGTCATTTTTCAGCTCCACTGACTCCCCCCCCCTCCCCCTGGGACCCCAACTCAGGTTATACCCTGAATAAGGGTTCTCAGCTGAAGGGGTGAATAGGGTCTGAAATGTGGACTCCCTGGCATTAGACTCTCTCCCATGAGGGCAGGTAGGGGCACTTTTTCTAATACACACAGAGACCCTCCACTGGCCAGGGGTGCCCTGCGAAGCTCAAACCATCCCTCTGGAGAACAGGGGATGAGAGAAAGCTTAGGAGGCTCAGCCTGCCCTCCAGGGCATGCACAGAGCCCCAGGGAGGAAGTCAGGCTAGGACAGTGCATCACACTGAGGAAATGGACAGATGTCCCTGAGGCTTGTTCATTCTTGCAAAGTCTTCTTGCTTTTCATATCTCAGTGTACCAGGGCTGGGGATGAAGGGCAGAGATACCTCTAACCCATTCCTCAGGCAGAGTGGATACTCAGAAGCTCCTGGATTGAAACCTGGGGCCCCTCAGCCTACCTTCTGGTCTGTCTCTTTCCAGGGATGGTGACCTAACCACTATAGAGGCTGCCACAGAGGTAACGGCCCTGCACCACCCAGGACCTGTGGGGTCAGATCTTGAAAGGCCCAGAGGTCATCCCACCCATTTCCAGTCACCTGAAGCCCCATCTCCAGTATCACCTCCCAAATACCACCCAGGAAAACAATCCCTAGAGTAACATTTATCCGTAATAACAGTCCCTGAGTAACAACAATAGGTAACACTCCACTCCCCAATAAGAACTCTCAGAATAAACAAAACAAAAACCCATAAGTAACAAACCCCAGAGATCCACTTTAGATCTACGCTCCCACAAGAACTGAGCCCAAAGTCTTAGATGGATACCCACAAATAACTCACATGCTCTCCAAGTATCAATCCCCAGAATTATACCCAGGAGAAACAGTCACTAGAGCCACAGAACTCTGAGTAACTCTCCCAGTGTGACACTACTGCCACAGAGTACTAGCCACTGATGAACACTTCTGGAAAATACCCCAGACCTACAAGTAACATCACCAGAACATCTAGAGTCAGAGCCCTTCATAGTGACAGCCTGAAGTAACGCCTTAGAATAACATCCAAATGGGTTCCACAGAGAGGAAGAACCCCAAATTTAGGCTCTTCTGAGTAAGATCTTATCATTCCCAGCTGTACAGGAGCCCTTTAGTCATACTGCGGCTGTAGCGGCCATCACAGACTAGAAACTGTCCCCCATAGAACTCAGGCCAGGGAGAAAATTTGGATGAGGGCAATGCAACAGGGAAGAGTTGCGGGGGGGGGGGGGGGGGGGGTATCAGCTTGCCAAAGGAGTAGCAACCTCCAGCCTGCTTCTAAAGACAGAAATAGGCAGTCCAGGAAACCCCCACTGGTTGCTGGAATATGACCTTGCGACTTGATGTGTGAGAAGGTAGGGTAAGAGGGTTCTGGTTCTGGAACTGGAATCCCCATTCCTCAGATCCCACTCGCTCAAAAGAATTCCTGAAGCTCCTCACCCCTCCCACTTTTCCTTCCAGCTTCACCAAGAGCCTCCAGTCTCTTGTCTCCATGTTTCTGGGCGTCTCCTGCACCTTTCAGTGTGTGCCTATGCACGTCTTTGTATGTCTCTGGATGTCTGTCTCTCCCTCCCTGTCACTATCTATCTTTCAGTCTTC
This sequence comes from Ursus maritimus, assembly GCF_017311325.1. Classification (NCBI taxonomy): domain Eukaryota; kingdom Metazoa; phylum Chordata; class Mammalia; order Carnivora; family Ursidae; genus Ursus; species Ursus maritimus. The sequence goes on from NW_024424119.1 coordinate 24,219,843, forward strand.
CCACTGTCTCTCTCCAGGTCTCTGTGTCTCTGTCTTTTCATCCTGCAGAGGGCAGTGGGGGTGGGTGGGCTAAGAATCACCTGGCTTTGCTTTTGCCCAGAGAGGAGAAAGGGGAGAGGACCTGACATCGAGGGGGTCCTACCTGCTTGAACTGTTCCTCGTATGTCCATTCATGGGGATGAGGTCCAGGAGGCTGGCTGGAAGGTGAGCTGGGGCCCCGGGTCCCTGGCCGGCTCTCCTCGGCTGCCTCCTCCTCTGCCCCGGCTTCCTCCCCTTCCTCATCCTCTTCAGCATCCTCCTCTTCTTCGGTCCCAATCTCCCCCAAGACCCCCTCAGGGGCCTGCAGGGTCCGGGGGCCAGGCAAAGGAGGTAGTGGTGGTGGCAGTGAGTGTGGAGGGGCCAATGGCCCCACCCCTTGGGCCAGGCGGGCTGCCTGCTGCCTCTGCAGGGCCTCCATTACAGCTTCCAGGCGCAGTCCCCCCGCTGGTGGGGGGGCTGGCACCAGGCGGGGCCCAGAGGAAAGGGCCGCCTGTGGGGGTGGGAATTATGAGTGTTGGGCCCTGCTGCCCCCACAAGCCCCAGCACAAGAGGAGGTGGTCATTGATTCAGGGAAGTGTGGGGGGCCATAAGAAAAAAGCAGAAAGATAGCTTTCCCAGAGATCGACACAGACAGAGGTAGAAAGAGCAGGAGAGACAAGAAGCCAGACCCAAAGAGACAGAAATGGACACTGACAGAGGACAGGTAGAGACAGCTGATCAGAGAGGGTGACAAGGACCAAGAAACAGAGAGAAGGAGGGGGGAGAAGGGAGAGAGAGAGAGAGAGAGTGAGATCCAAGCGAGAGACAATGACAGGAGAGATATGGAAATAGAAATAGAGATGGGACTGAGAGACAGTGAGAGACAGAGGTGGGGAGAGGCAGAGATATCAGGCAGAGACAAGAACAGACAGACAGAAGTGGGAAGAGATGAGATTGATAGAGATATTGGGTAGAGAGGGAAAGTAAGAGAGATAGAGGGGCAAGAGATAAATAACAAGACTTGAGTGACAGGAAGTCCAGAAGAGGGACAGAGCAGAGACAGAGACAGAGGTGGGGGAGAGAGAGAAACAGTGAGGCAGTGGTTGAGAGAGACAGGGAAAGACCGACGCAGCAGGAGACAGAGACTGAAGAGAGAAGAGATGAGAAAGAAACAGGGCGAGACGGTAAATAGCGGGAGACAGAGACAGAGGCGGGGAAAAAACAGACGGAGAGACGGGGCAGAGACCCAGAGGACCAGCACCGAGGAGGCGCGGGAACCGAGGGCGGCGGGGGCAGAGCCCGGGACCGGGAAGGCTGGGGACCGCGACCGCGGGGTCTCGACGCCCGCTCTCTGGCTCCC
>NW_024424119.1:24221230-24278133 GCF_017311325.1 Ursus maritimus
CCCACTCCCCGCGGCGCACTCACCAGCCTGGCGCGGCCCGGTGCCCCCGGCGTCTCCACGGCGCTCCCTCTGCTCCGCCCGCTTCCCGGGCAGCCCCTCGCTCGGCTCGCTTCCCTGCGCGGGGTCCCCCGCCGTGCGCTCGTGCCGCCGTGCGCTCTTCTGGCCGCGGTGCGCTCACGCGCCGCTCTGCCGGCGGCGGCCGCGGGGGCGGGACCCGAGAGGGGCAGCGCGGGCGGGGGCGCCGGGGGAGAGGCCCCGGGGGGCTCTGCCGCTCCCAGCCCCCCAACAGGTGTTTCCCCCTCCACCCTGCCACACTGGGGGGAGGGGGCGCTGGAGAGCTGCCGGGAATCGTTCCAAGGACAGTGAGGAGTCTAACACCATTGGACTCTGGACCAGGGCCCAGTCACACCCCCAAGTCGTGCCCCCCAAATCCACACTCAGTGCCCGGCGTTCACACACAAATAGCCGTGTTCACACCCTGTCACAAGTTCTGGCACACAGCTGTCCTGTCGCACATATTTGGTTACACGGACATTACAGCGCCAATGGCTTGAGCAGGTCGTGATCTTGAGGGGAGTCACTCTGCAAGATGCTGAGGGGAATGTGGAGGGCCTACCCACAGCGAAAGCTTCTCCCCCTGCCCTGCCCAGGTGCTGCCCCCAACCGCATGCACGCTGCAGCTTGCGCAGTACGTGCCCACGGTGGTGGACTCACAACTGCGCTCACGCACTCAGAGGTCTCTGAACTGATTGCACATCCACAGCAGCAGGCTACACGCACCACACGCACACACATAGCCACACTTTTTTTTTCTTCTTTTTTTATGCTCTTGTAACCTTCTGTTATGGACATTTTCAAACGTATACCCAAGAAGAGTGGATAGTATTATGAACCTCTGGTATCCATCCCACATTTCAACTGTCATTATCAGCATTTTGCCCATCTTCACACACGTCCTCAACCCTCTTGTGTGTGACTCACAGTTTGTATCTCCAGAACCCTTCAGCCAACTGTTTCAGCCCCACTCTACCCCCAGTTATCCCCCAGATGCTGAGATGCTGTATCTTATTTGGGGGCCCTGAGTGGCAGGCCACAGTTTTTCCTCTGAGAAGCCTGGATCCCCCTCCTCCCAGGCACCCTCATACTTCATACCTTCTCCAGTTTCTTCGTGGGATAGACCTACCAAAAGCATGAGGGCCACCCAGAAGTGATTCCAAGTGTGTGAGTGAACAACCTTTATCTGTTGGTTTGACACCTGGCATGAGTGTGAAACTCATCTATGTCAGATCCAGCACCAGGGACCATCCCCCAACCTCATACCCAGTGAGGCACACTGTTCCCAGGACTAAGATTCCTGTGGGATGCAGAAATTCAGGTTTGACTTTGCCTCCTTCCTCCTCCTCCACCCTCTCCCAATCAGTCCCCTCCTCTCGAACCCAGCTTGTCCTGGTCTGGATCACTAGCTCTTCTCACTTCTCATCTTGTGCTGGGTGACACCTCGCTGCTCTTGTCCTCTAGCCTCCACCCTTGTCCCCCACACAGATTCCACTGCAGCACTAAGTCCTTGTTCTCTTTGGCCCATCTCTGGCTGTACCGGAACTCAGTACTGCTCACACCTTTGGCTCACTCGTGTTCTCCTGCTCAGATTTCAGACCTGACAAACCCCAACCCCTCAAGAAGACTTGGTGATCCAAATTCTTTCAGTACTGATGCCTGCTCCCCCATAGCTTCGTGTGCTGTGAGCTCTTCTGGGGAGAGTCTTGCTTCCTCCTCTGGGCCCAGAGGGGAGAATCTGAATGTGCAGAAGCAGACAGACATGCCCTAGGGGCTCCTGGAGAACTAGGATGGAGGGTAGAGCTCTGCAGAACTCCTGTGCCCAGCTTGCTCCTCTCACACCCTGCCCCTTACCCTCCAGCGCCCTGCTCAGAGAAGAGGAGGTGCCTGGAAGGAGATAGATGGCAAGATTTTTCTTGGAAAGACAGGAACTGGCTTAGGGAAATTCCAGTTCTGAGAGTTTGGAGAATGCTTTGCAGAGGGTGGAGCAGGATAGGGGCAAGGGATTGGGCAGCTACTCTCAGAAGAAAGGAATCAATCATCAATCAAGCACAGTAAACCTGTCTTTGGGGTCTGAGCCAGGAGGGCTACAACTGAGAAGGGCTGAGGGGAAGCAATAAGCTTTACTGGGACCTGGTTTATCTCTCTCTTCATCTGTGAAGAGGATAGGCTGTCTCTTACACCCTCACTTAGCTCCCATCTGCTCCTAAACCTCACAGAGACAAAGACACAGACAGACGTAGACCTCCATTATCCAACACATATTTACCGAGCACCTACTTTCTGCTAGACACTGTTGGGCATGGGAATAAGTAAAACAAAGTCCTTATTACAATGGTATAATTCCAGTGGGGGAAATACATAGTATATCAGATGGCAATAATTAAAATGGGGAAAAATAAATCTGGGTTGAGGGGAATAGAAAGGGAAGGATACATGTTTCCTATCACTTTGTAACAAATTGCACTTAAACTCAGCAAGCTTAAAACAACATTTATTTTCTCACAATTCTGTGGATCAGGAATTCGAGAGTGGCATAGCCAGGTGGTTCTGACTCACCACTTATGAGGTTGTAGCAAACATGTTGGCTGTAGCTACAGCTACACGAAGGCTTGACTGGGACTGGAGGATCCATTTCCAGGATGGCTCACTCACACACCTGTTGGTAGGAAGCTGTTCTCCCCTGGTGACCCTCTGCATAGGATAGGACCTGGTGCCTGAGTGTCCTCCTAACATGGTAGTTGGTTTCCCCCAGAGTGACCCAAGAGAGACTAAAGAGACCCCAATGCTTTTTATGGTCTAGTCTTGGAAATCACACAGTCACTTCTGCCATGTATTTATTAAAATTACATAACTAAGTCCAGCCCATATTCAAGGGGAAGGGAATTAGTCTTCACCTCTTAAAGGGAGGAGTAGCAAGAATTTTATGGAGGCATGTTAAAACCACCACAGAGGGGCGCCTGGGAGGCTCAAATGGTTAAGTGGCTGTGCATCTGCACAGCGAGCCTGCTTCTCCCTCTCCCTCTGCCTGCTGCTTCCCCTGCTGTGCTCTCTCTCTCTCTCTGTCAAATAAATAAATAAATAAATAAATAAATAAATAAAATCTTTAAAAATACATAAATACATAAATAAATAAATAATAAAATAAAACCAGCACAGAACAGGGAGGGGGATGGCGCCTGGCTGGCTCAGTTAGCAGAGTATGTGACTTTTTTTTTTTAAAAGATGTATTTATTTTAGAGAGAGAGAGAAAGAGTGAGCAGGGGGAGGGACAGAGGGAGAGGGAGAGAGAATCTCAAGCAGACTCCCGGTGAGCGTGGAGTCCAATACAGGGCTCAATGTCAAGACCATGAGATCATGGCCCCTGCCAATAAAGAGTCGGATGCTTAACCGACTGAGCCACCTAGGCACCCCAGAGCATGCAACTCATGATCTCAGGACTGTAAATTTGATCCCCATGTTGAGCGTGGTGCCTACTTAAATAAATAAATAATATATTAAAATTAACAAACAAACACCCTTCTGTGTTTACAAAAATGTTAAGGGAAGAACCAAGTATTGAAGGAGTGGAGTAAGAGAGCCATAGGCATATCTAGGGAAGAGCACTGCAGCCAGAATAGCAGGTGTAAGTATCCTGTGGTGGAAGTTTGCTTGGTGTGTCGGAGGAAAGCAAGGAAGCCACTGTGCTAAAATAAAGTAAGCAGGGTAAACGGTCAGATGTTTGGTCATCACTAACATGGGCCTTGGAGTAGGTTCCTGGAGGCACTTAAAGGACTAAATGAGATGGAAGCCATTACAAAGTTTTGAGCAGAAGAAAGAACAAACGAAGAAGTGTCTGAGCAGAGAGTAGAAGTCTGCCTCTAGCTATTGTGTGGAGAATCATCCACACAGGATACAAACATGAGGATTAATTAAGAGGCACTTTCAGTAATCCAGGCAAGAGTAATCCAGGTCCAAGATGGCTTGGATCAGGTGGTAACAGTGGAAGAGGCAAGATATGGGTAGATTCTGGATATGTTTTAAAGATAAAACTGACAGGATCTGTTGATGCCTTGGATATTGGATGTGAGAATGAAAGGTATCCAAGATGGGGTGCCTGGCTGGCTCAGTGTTACTCTTGATCTCAGGGTTGTGAGTTCAAGCCCCACGTTGGGTGTAGAGATTACTTAAAAATAAAATCTTTTTAAAAAAGATTTTATTCATTTATTCATTTGAGAGAGAGAGAGAGTGAGTGGGGAGAGGAGCAGAGGGAGAGGGACAAGCAGATTCCGTGCTGAGCAGAGCCTGACATGGGGCTCGATCCACCGACCCTGAGATCACAACCTGAGCCGAAATCAAGAGCCGGCCACTCAACCCACTGAGCCGTCCAGGTGCCCCTAAAAATACATTTTTTTTTTTTTTTAGATTTTATTTATTTATTTGTGTGAGAGAGAGCACAAGTGGGGAGAGAGGCAAGCAGAGGGAGAAGCAAAGCAAGGAGCCCGATGTAGGACTTGATCCCAGGACCCTGGGATCATGACCTGAGCGGAAGGCAGATGCTTAGCTAACTGAGCCACCCAGGCACCCAAAAATAAAATCTTAAAAAAAAAAAAAAAAAGGTATCCAAGATGATGGAGCCAAGGTTCTTGGCAGCTGGGTTAATGTAGGTACCCTGAACTCAGACAGTAAAGACTGTAAGAGGTGCTGTGTTGGGAGAGAAATCAGTTTGCACTGCCATTTTATTTTATTTTATTTATTTATAAGTTTCATTTATTTGAGAGAGAGAGAGCATAAGTAGGCAGAGCAGCAGGCAGGGGGGTGGGAGAAGCAGCTTCCCACTGAGCAGGGAGCCCAATGCGGGGCTCGATCCTGAGACCCTGAGATCATGACCCGAGCCAAAGGCAGAGGCTTAACTGACTGAACCACCCAGGTGCCCCCGCGCTGCCATTTTAAGTGTGAGATGCCAATGAGACATTCAGGTGTAGAATGGAGGCAGTCAGATAGCTGAACCTGGAGCTCAGAGGTTTAGGTTAAGACAAAAAAATAGGAGTTAAGACATATAGATGGTCCTCAAGATCCATCCATGTTGTTATAAATGACAAGGGTTTCCTTTTTATGGCTAAATAATATTCCACTGTATGTACATACGGACGCTCATACGTCTATATCACATTTTCTTTATACACTCATTCTTGCGGGCATTATGCTAAGTGAAATACGTCAGATGAAGACAAATACTGTGTGTTCTCACTTCTACATGAACTCTACAAAAATCCACACTCACAGAAACAGAGAACAGATTGATAATTGCCAGAGGCAGGGGGTGAGTGGGCATGGGGGCAGGGTGGGGGGAGTAGTGGAGCAATGAGGAAAGGTGGTCAAGAGGCACAAACTTACAGTTATAAGGTAAATAAGTCCTGCGGATGTAATGTGGAGCTTAATGCTCTAATACTGTATTACTTAATAGTATATTAGTATATTAAATACTATATATAGAATTGGAAAGTTGCTGAGTAGATACTGAAAGTTCTCACCTCAAGAAAAAAAGAACTTGTAACTATGTGAAGTGATGGATGTAACTTATTGTGGTAATCATTCCACTATACATATATCAAATCATTGTATTATACACCTTCAACTAACAGCATGTTATGTGTCAATTATATTTCGATGAAACTGTAAAAAAAAGACACGGTTGGTTGAGAACACCAGGAGAGGTGTAGATAGAGAAGTTTGAGGATTAAGTCTTGGAAAGTCAAAGGAGCCAATTTAAGAGTTAAGGAGATAAGAAAGAGCGAAGGGGCCAACTCAGGAAGAGTAGTGTCCTGGAAGCCGTGTTTTAAGAGTGATTAACTGAGTCAAATGAAAGTTAAGAAATAACCATTGGACCTAGCAACTGAGATAGGGAGGAGTCTGGGAGCCTAGTCCTATGTGGAAAGGAAGAGAAGACAAGGGGAGCTAGGGCATGCCTGATAGATGTGGTCTCTGAGCCTAGAGGCAGAGCTGGGTTATGGGGCGGGAGAAATCCTTAGAGGCTTGGCTTTGCAACCCAGTAGAGAGGCCCCAGCCAGGACCTGTCACGGCCAATACGGTGGTGGTAGAGAGATGTTGGAATGGCCATCTTGCCTGGGCCTCACATTCACTCAGAGCCACAAATTGAAACTTTTGATGTTGTTTCCAAACAGTTATACATGTAGTTTTTTGTGTTGTTGTTCATTAGAATGTTGAGTTTGGGGATACCTGGGTTGCTCAGTCAGTTGGTCATCTGCCTTCATCTTGGGTCATAATCCCAGGGTCCTGGGATCTAGTCCCGCATCGGGCTCCTTGTTCAGTGGGGAGTCTGCTTCTCCCTCTGCTTGTGCTCTCTCTCAAATAAATAAGTAACTTTACAAAATGTTGAGTTTGTATATAAAAATTGTATATTTTTGGGGCGCCCGGGTGGCTTAGTTGGTTAAGCATCTGCCCTGGGCTCAGGTCATGATCTCAGGGTCCTGGGATTGAGTCACATATGGGGCTCCTTGCTCAGCAGGGAGCCTGCTTCTCCCTCTCCATCTCAAATAAAATCTAAAAAAATTGTGTATTTTTATAACCAGTTTCTTTCTGTTCTTAATATACCAGGAGTCCTAAGAAGTGAGAGTGGCCTGGGTCTTACTCAACCTCAGAACAGGGCCAGGAAGAATGAGGCAAGTGAGGTGCCAAGGTACAAAATTTAAGGCAAATGCAGTATCCCTGGGAGTGGGTGCACCTTAGGCACTTTTTTTGCCTCATCCTACTGCCAGCCCCACCTACCTCAGATACCACCAGGTAGTGTCCCTGCTCTCCACCCCTGGGGGCTTCTACAAGTCAGGTGTCCTGGAGAAGGAAGACTGGAGAGGAAGAACTCCTAACTCTGGTTGGGGGTGGACATGATATCCTGGAAACAGACAAAAATGATTACTGTGCCACCTTCAGTTCAAAAGTGGGTATACACTGCCACCCCGTGGCCATCCAGGATTGGATTCCCAGGGCTATTTCCAGAATGGGCCCAGCAGAGGTAAGGCAAGATCAAGACACACACCATCTCAACCAGCCGTTAATTTCTTCACATTAGCAGGTTTTCCTGCTGTTCAGACACACGAAGAAATGAAACCGTTCAACAGGTCTTTATTAACAGAGACAGATGGGCAGACAGTGCGTCAAAGGCAGTGTCTGAAAGCCGTGATGGGGGTGCATGTGTGCAGAAAAGGCCTTCTCTAGGCCAGGGATGGCTCCCTGGACTTAGGCTAACCTCTCTAGGTCCCCTGCCCAGCAGTGGGCCCTGAACTGAAGCCAGCCTCCCCATCATACTCCTGAGGGATGAATGGGGTTGGGGGCAGGGGTCTCTCAGGATAGCAGGACCCTGACCTCAGCATTCTCCATTCTTACAGTTCCCCAGTTGACTTGGTTGCTGAGAGGGTGGGGGACAGTCCACAAGAGCACTTGCATAGCAGGGGAAGAGAATGGGGGTAAGGCATATGGTGAGGACAGGGAGATGAAGAGGGCCTCCACAGGCAACCCTTCATCTTCCTCCACCCTCAACTGCTGCTGGATTGAGGGGTCAGGCCCAGACAGAGTATAATACCCACACCCATCCCTAACTCCAGAGCCCTGACTGGTGGCAGGGAAGCTCTGGAAAGCTAGTGAGTCAAGCCTGTAGTATGTGTGTCTGCATATGACTGGCCCCCTTGATATATATGGGCCTTCCTTTCTGGATGGGTGTGAATGCATGAAGCTGCTGTACACATGGGATTGTATCTGCATGTATGTCCCGTATGTTCCCATGAGTCTCTATGTTTGGTTGTGTAAGCATGTATGTCCCTGCTTGTACACCAGAACTTAGTTTAGTAGTTGCATGTTGTGAGTATGTCCCTGTCTTTTCACGTGGGCTCCAGGAAGTGGATGTGTGCGGGCCTGCCCGCTCCTGTATAGCCACAGGTCCTCCTTCAGGCCTGGCTGGTCAGGGGTCCTGGCCGAAGAGGTAGGTGGTGAGCTCAAGCCGGAGGCCCCGGGCATAGGCGCGAAGAGTATAGAAGAGTGTGAGGAAGTCCTGGGTGCTGAAGATTGTGTCAGCCAGCGCGAAGGCCAGGGTAGATGGGATGACACCTCGGCCATACTCCACCATCCATGTGTTTGGCCCCCACTCCACAGCCGTTGCCTCACCAGGCCCATGCACCACGGTCTCTCCTGGGGAACAGGGAGTACCCACATAAGGAGCCTAGCCCTCCCCTTCCATTGCTGCCACCTCCCTAGCCCGTGGGCTATCTGGAGGCAGGGAACAGAGCAGAAGCTTCAGGAAAGGAAAAAGCCTTACCTCACTGGCCTGGTCGCCCATCTGGAAGAGTAAGAAGCCAAGATAGCCACTCCTCTAAGTTTTCCTCTGTGGCATCACCTGGCTCATGTCCTCTTTGGGGGGAAGCCAGGGAGGGCCACCTCACCTGGCCATGGGCCACTGTATGGGAGTCCTGGAAGTCTGCATTCCCAAGCCTCACTCATGTCAGGCAGAAATTTAGCTAAACTTGGGCTGTGCCTGTTAGATAGGGAGGGGTGACTGTAAGATTCGTGTGGCTTTCTGAGAAATGTAGCTGTTCAATTATAATGCCTGTCATGCCTGTAACACGCAACCTCAAACTTACGTGGAAGTCCAAAGCTCTACTTTTTATGTAAAATGTTTCACCACAGAAACATGGAAGACGACGTTCTGTCTTGTTTTTGGGGGTATGAGAGCGTATTTGATTACCCAACTGTCTCCCCAACAACTGCTGGAATATTGGATGAATAAAACAGTGTCTTGGTAGATAAAAATCAGACATGGTTAACAGGAAGCTGTTACGATTTGTTTCCTTTTGACAGTAGAAAGCAACAGAGACCCTTGGACCTGCTTCAATCAACGACCTGTGGCTTATCTGCGGGGGTAAGGGAACCAGGGGAGAGCCCCCAACATACCCCCTTTCCATGCTATGGCTCTCGTACTCCAACTATGGGCACCCCAGAACGAAGCGACCCACTTCTCTGACAGAGCCCTGGGTAGAAGACTCACCTGGGTAGAAGACCTCACTTTTGGTAGTGCCCTCTCTCCACTGGTGGAAGGTGCCAGAGATGATGGTGTCCGAGATCTCAGCCCAATAGCGCCCTGAGGGACAATCAGATGGACACCCAGTATCAGGGTATTAATATCAGGTATCAATACATGGCTTGACCAAACATCAGAAAAGAGGGAATGAGCCCTTGTACAGCCCCAGCCTCCCAGTTCGGCCCGCCGCCAGCACTGACCCGAGTGGCCCCGAGAGCCCAGGGCGGTGCCGAAGAGCAGCACGTACTCGGACAGTGAGGCGTGCAGAAGGCACATGGCGCCCATCCAGCCGCCCGCGTTCACGAACACCCACTGCAGCTCCTCGTCGGGCAACACGTGGCCTGGGTGCAGCCGCCGTAGTTCCACGATCAGCCTAGAGAAGGCCAGCTCGTGGTCTAGCCCTGGCGGGGGCAGAGGAACAACAGTCAGAGCCAGCACCACTCCGAACTCCGGAAAGGCGCCTCTGAAACTCCCAGCTCGGCTCGGGCCTCCCCAGCCCTCTGCCCTCCACCCGTTCACTCGCCCGGTCATCCGTCGGCTCACCCGCGTACTGCCGGGCCAGCTGTGCGATCTCTTCGTGCTGGAAGACGAAGCTTTGCGTGCCCATCCAGAGCCAGACCACCTGGGCCAGCACAGCTGCGGCAGCCAGGAGCAGCGCGGCCCACAACCACCGCCGGCCCACTGCCCACTGCATCCCGGCGGGCGGCCTGGCAAAGTAGCGAAGGAACAAACTGGGGCCTGGAACTGTGACTCCACTGCCTCCAAACCTGCGGCGCGCAGTCCACTACCGTTCCCCCGCCACAGCCGTGGTACGGCTTGTGCTGACCAATCAGAACAGTCCGGGCACCCGGGCACCGCCCCTCGGGTTGAACCATTTCCTCTCGGGGAGCGGGGAGCGCCAAGGGGTGGGGCGGAGCCTCGCGCGTGATGCAAGGGGGCGGGGCTAAGCCATCCCAGCTGCCCCCTTTAGGGCCTACAAGAGGGGTGTCTCCGAGCGCCAGACCACGTGTGGGTGGGGGTGTGAGTGTGGGTGGGGCTTGGTGGCCGTGACACGCCGAACGGACTGGCCCGCTTGGGCTCCCAGGTGAAGCGGGCGAGCCCGGAAGCAGAGCCTTCCGGGACCTGTGATTGTCACCTTCTGTGCTAGCAAAAGAGGCGGTGGCGCCTGAGCAATGTGTTTAAGGGAAATGGGAAGGGCATTCTAGCGAATGAGGCCTATTCCAAGCAAGAACAAAGGCGAGACAGCATGGGGTCTTTTTTGGAGCCTACGATTCATTCTTTGTTTTGAAGCACAAAATGTGAGAGGAGGGCATTGTAAACCAACAGGGTTATGGGGAGGGAAATGATGAAGAGAAGCAAAGGAGAAAAGAAGCAGCAAAGTGTGGTGATTAAGAAACTATGGAGCGGGACTGGGTTAAAAGCCTGGCTCCTGCCACCTACTAGTTGTGTGATCTTGGGTAAGTTATTTAAACCCTGTGACTCAGTTTTCTATCAGTGAAATGGGATGAACAAAGGTACCTACCTCATAGTACATAGCTTCATTGTGATGAAGATTAAATGAGTTAATATTTATAAAGCAGTTAGAGCCTCTCAAGTGGCAACATATGTGTTTGTTATATAAACAAAACACAAAGGAGAATAGAACTGGAAGAGCATAGCATCACACATGATAGTGATGGAATGAAGGGTCATCACAGTCAAATGTAATTGAGAGTTCTGATAAAATGATGGGAAGTGGTCATTAGGTTTCTCAGTAGGGGCATGTAGCAGAAATAATGCTATACATTCATGAATCTATTTCCTTTTGCTCTTAGGCAGCCAGGTTACATTCCACGGTGTACTCTGTAGTTAGATGAGGCCATATGATTGTGTTCTGGCCAATGCAGTACAGCCAGAAATTATGTATGCCACTTCCAGGTCTGGCTCCTAAAACCCGTGAAATTCTTTACATTCTCTCTCTTCCCTCATCTATTATCTTAGTTACAGAGAATTAAGTAGTGGAGAATTCTGAATACTGCTTCCTCTCTCCCCCCACAATGGACAGTGTTGCTAAGCCACTGAGTTTGGGGGGTGGGGTGTCATTTGCTACAGCAACTAAGATTACTTAACCTACTACAGGCCACTAGACATGTTACAGTGTATTGTGCAGGTAAGAGTAGAGGCTGGGAAGATGGACTATTTTTTGAGAAACTTGGCCAAGAAGGGAAAGATAAAAAAGGGATTATCTAGAGGAAAATGCATGATGGAGGGAACGTTTTTGTATTGGCTCCGGCTTCTGTGAGACTCCTGAGCTGACCATTCTCTTAAGATCCCTGAGGACCAGAGACTAACCCCAAAAGCTGGCCTCTGCGCCCCTGTTTAGGCAGAACTCTCCGGGACTTTCTAGGTCTGCAGTTCCCCTGGTCTTTCAGAAGGCTTCTCTAGCACACATGGTTTAAAAAAAAAAAAAAAAATTTGGTCACAGCCGTATTCTCTAGATGTTAAAAAACAAAATTCAACCAAGTAAATTTGAAGATCTACTTGGCTTTCTTAAACAATTCATGAATCAGGCAGCACCCCATCTAGCAAGTAGAGGGGAGCTCCGAGGAGGAGCTGATTTGTGGAGCTGATTTGGGGCTCGATCTCAAGACCCTGAGATTGTGACCTGAGCCAAAATCAAGAGTCGGATGCTTAAGGTGCCCCAGAAATGGAAGGTTTTTATAGGAAGAAGTCTGGGACAAAAAAGTTATCAGAAAGAGAAAAGGGTTGTTCCAGGGAAGTTCCTTTTGCCTTAGGGGAAAAGCAGAGGATGTTATTATGCAGATCACCTCGTCTTCCTTTGGGGGAGAGGGCCCAGGTAGGGACTCATTGGTGCTAATTGGGAAATTCTTGACTAACCAGGGAAGACTACATTTCTGAGGAAGTTTAAACCACAGTTAGATGAGGCATTTGAAAACTCGATTTTGAAAACTTGACATATGTGACACCAGTTTGGGCCTGTAGTTTTCTTTTTAACGACGTTGTAGAAGAGATCTTGGAGGGGAAGGGCTCAGTAGGCCCCATCTCAGCCATCGTATTCTTCCCCCGAAAAGTGATCTTGGGGAGACACAGGAGAGGTTTGGCAATGTTTCTTAAGAGATGCTCCTGAAGGGGGTGAGGAGTTAGCTGGCACTGTTGAGGGCGCAGAAGGCAAGCTGAGGACAGAGCACAAGCTGACACCCCATAGCCCCCCCCCCCCCCCCAGGTGGGACTTGTGTGACATTCCTCAGGCACTGCTGGCTGCCCTAAAGCTAAGGGAAGGAAAAACAAATGGTTAACTTACAGAGATCACAGTCCTGCAAGACATGAGTCTCCCTCAGTTTACAAATGTTTTAGTCACATTCGTAAGAAAAAACATTCTTCTCAGTAACCTAACTTCCAGAAGGAAGCTCTCGACTGTCTTCATGCTAATGCTTTACTAGAGGAAAAAACAACCCTAACTTGACAATGGCCAGGCCTCCAGTATCTTATAGGTCTTCTTTAGCATATGAAAGTTCTTTTAAAAAACCTCCCTTTTCCCTAACCTCCAACTCCCAATCAGCCACCCCTCACAACTCTGGTGCAGTAGCTCTATCCCCCTGCTTTAATAAAATCACCTTTTTGCACCAAAGATGTCTCAAGAATTATTTCTTGGCCTTCGGCTCTGGACCTCACCTACGTTCAAAACTACATCAGAGCAATCCAAGGAGTGGCCCTGAAGCACTGGTGTTCTTGGGGAAGTTGGGCTGCCTCCAAAATCCAGTCACTCCAACAACAAAGATGGCTGATAGAGGAGGAAAGCAAATCTTCTATCCCAGCTCCCCTCACCCCCACCCCTAAGAATGAAGAGCCAGTGGTATAGGTAAAATCTTCATTTCTCAGTTCCCTGCCCCCTACCCCCTACCCCCTACCTAGTAGCCTCTTCAGATTCCAGTCTGAGGACCTAGGGCAGAGATTAGGTAAATGACCAATGACCCAGTTTTTGCATCTGAGTTGCAAAATACCTGGGTTGGCCTTGCCTGGGTTGAGGGAAGGGGCCTCCCCGCTACTGCAGAGTTCCTAGCTCACAAGGTTTTTCTGTCTTGAGTCTCACTGAAATCTCAGGCATTTTAGGGCAGCGAGAAGAGCCTGGAAACTTGGGTTCAAATCTTAGCTAGACCACTAGTCCTCTGGGTGATCTTAGGCTTCTGTTCTTCACTGCGGAATGAGGAGGAGGTTCAAACATTATTTAGATGTCTTTTTGAAAGTGCCAGGGGAGGAATTAATTTGAATTTTATCCTAGTGTAAAGGAACCACCTCTGATCCCACCTAAATGGCTTCTCCTCCACCATAGCCATTGAGCAAGTAAGTGAGGTAATTGCGGATCCAGGGTTATACCCCTACTTGGCCCTAGACTGTAAGCTGCGAGAGACCAGAGACCATGCCTGACTTGTGCAGGGGCATCTCTTTGCCCCTCATGGAGCCTAGGTGCCTGGCACAGATATTCAGTAAATATTTGCTAAATGAATAACCGAATGAACTACTGAATACGGCAAAGAAATCTTGTGAGCGTCATGGAGCAGAGGGATCTGCAATAAGCGGCTTTCACAGAGATTCTTCTAGGGCAGTGACTTGGCCCCAGGGCTGTACTGGGACGACCACAGAGGCCCCCCAAAGCGCTAGGCTTTCCTGAGTCCCGCTCGCGATTGGGCGGGCTGGCCCTTAGGCAGTCACGTGCTGGCGGCTGGCCAATCATCGGGGGCGGGGCGGAGCAGCTCGGGAGGAGGTGGGAGTCTGCTCTGCAGAGTTTCAGATGATCCCCACCCGTACAAGTGGCTTAATGTCGGGCAGCGGATCAACCCCTGAGCAGCGCCAGCAGGCGTCAGAGGCGGACGCCACGGCCACAACCTTCCGGGCGAGCGGTAATTGCAGGGCGTCTGGGACTCGCTGGAACGCGGAGCCGAGCCCTCCCTTTGCTTAGGAAGTTACCGTCCCTTCCCCCAGGTCGGCGCGCCCACCCCGCCAAGCCGGCGCGACTGAGTTGGGGCCCCAGGCTAATAGGAGCTGGGAAAGCTCAAACCCGGGCCTTTGGCTCCTGAGCAGGACACGGCTGAGAGAGTGCTTCCGAGCTTGGGCCTGCTGGTGCTTGAGACCCAGGGCAGAGAGGATCAGAGAGTTTTCCTGACTGATCTTGCTTCTCTGTCTCCAGAACATCAGCATATGCGCTACAACCCGCTACAAGATGAGTGGGTGCTGGTGTCAGCTCACCGCATGAAGCGGCCCTGGCAGGGGCAAGTAGAGCCCCCGCTCCTGAAGACAGTTGCCCGCCATGACCCCCACAACCCTCTATGTCCCGGGGCTACACGGGCCAATGGAGAGGTAAGCCTTTAGAATCTACATCTGCAACTGGGCCAGGAGTAGTAGCTCTCTCTTAGAGCTGCCTCTTACCCACAAGGAAGTGGAACTCCTTCTGTGTTATGTTCCACCAAGTCTTTCTGACCCCACAGCAGGATTTCCACACCCTCTTGTAGCCTGTCCTTCAGCCTGTCCCCTGAAGCCCACCATATGCCTGGTGGGTATGGAGCAGCAAATGCTTCTAGCCAATCCTTGTCAGTAGGTGAATCCCTTCTATGATGGCACCTTCCTGTTTGACAACGACTTTCCAGCTCTGCAGCCTGATGCCCCCAATCCAGGTAACCTGGCTCTAGATGCTGTTGGGGGGGAAGAGAGGCTGGACCTCTTGGGGGACTTCTGTTGCAGAGAGTGATACCCTTTTATCTCAGGACCCAGTGATCATCCCCTTTTCCAAGCAGAGGCTGCTCGAGGAGTTTGGTAACTATGGATTTCCTCTCTTACCTTCAACCCAGGGCTTGGACTGAGCACGAGGGTTGGGCCCTGCCCCTAGTACAGCCAAGCCCTATATCTCTGTCATTTCTCCCTCCGACACCACCTAGTAAGGTCATGTGCTTCCACCCCTGGTCCGATGTAACACTACCACTCATGTCAGTCCCCGAGATCCGCGCTGTCGTCGATGCATGGGCCTCAGTGACAGAGGAGCTGGGAGCCCGGTACCCTTGGGTGCAGGTCTGTGAGATTGCCCCCTCCCCTGGATGGGCAGGGAGGGGTGGTGCAGCTTTGGTGCTGGGAAGTAGTATTCCTGTTTTCACAGGTTGTGGTCGGGAGAGGCTCATTTGGTGTCTCTTCAGCTAGTAAAGCTCCCTACTTCTACCTGATAGATCTTTGAAAACAAAGGAGCCATGATGGGCTGTTCCAACCCCCATCCCCACTGCCAGGTAAGTGTGTCAGGGGCTCCAGTGGATTTCTGGGGTGAGTCCAAGGCAGTACTGTGGGGAAGGGAACTGGAGGGACAGAATAAGTATGCTAGTAATGTGGAGGCTTGGAGGTGAAGGAGCTGCCAGCTCTTCTCTGCTCCTGCCCCTTGACAGGTGTGGGCCAGTAGTTTTCTGCCAGATATTGCCCAGCGTGAGGAGCGATCTCAGCGGGCCTATCAGAGTCAACATGGAGAGCCCCTGCTAATGGAATATGGTCACCAGGAACTGCTCAGAAAGGTGGGGAAAAGCCAGACCCCATTTTCCCAAGGAACCCCTAACCTCACCCCCAAAGAGAAAGGTGTGTGAGAAGGGTAGAAGGGAAATAGTAGGGAGACTTGATGGCAATAATCTAAAGGAGAAATCGTGGTGGCTTACATTAGGGTGGTAGTGGTGGAGTGATGAGAAGCCATCAGATTCTGGTACATTTTTTCTTTTTCTCCTGCCTATTTGCTGATAATCCCCCACCCCCACTTTGATGACTTTATCTTCACTTGGTCTGCCCAGGAACGTCTGGTCTTAACCAGTGAGCACTGGTTAGTACTGGTCCCCTTTTGGGCAGTGTGGCCCTTCCAGACACTGCTGCTGCCCCGTCGGCATGTGCAGCGCCTGCCTGAACTGACCCCTGCTGAGCGTGATGGTGAGTCTCCCAGCTGGGACTCTGGGCCCAGGCATAGGATGGGGATGGCTCTAGTAGGGCCTGCATCTTGGCCCCAGGCTGAGAGTCAGGCTCTGATTCCAGATCTAGCTTCCATCATGAAGAAGCTGTTGACCAAGTATGACAACCTATTTGAGACCTCCTTTCCCTACTCCATGGGCTGGCATGGTAAGGTTTTTTGAGCATCCATACCTAGCCCCAACACCGTATCTGAGGTCCTGAGACCAAGCTCAGTGGACTGCAACCCCCAGCAGGCTTTGAAATATTTGTTGGGGGAAGTGTCTTGAGCAGGGCTGCTGGGACTGAAGGTGGAACAGCAAACTTGGTGAAACTACGTCTCCCAGTTATTTTCCAATGCCTGGTCTACTCACTGGCAAGGATGCTTGGAGATGTAGTTTTCAGGTACCTAGCCTGGTTTGGGGGTAGGGGCTAGACTGAAGAACTAAAAAATGGCTCTCCCCTGTTATCTCTTCTTCCTGTCAGGGGCTCCCACAGGATCAGAGGCTGGAGCCAACTGGGATCACTGGCAGCTGCATGCTCATTACTACCCTCCACTCCTGCGCTCTGCCACCGTCCGGAAATTCATGGTTGGCTATGAAATGCTTGCCCAGGCTCAGAGGGACCTCACCCCTGAGCAGGTCAGATTTCAGAGCACCCTCAGTCCTTGGGTTCCCTTTGTCTACCATTTCCCCAAGGGAGCCCAGTCATGACCCTGAAAGCCTCTATAACCTAGGCATTCCTAAGGACTCAGAAGCTGCTCAGCTCTGTCCTCTGGTTACTCTGGCCGTCCTTATCACCAGGCTCCTGGTCCTACAAGCCTGCCTCCTAGGCACTTGTTACTACTGTTCCACTTATACCACTCCACGCCACCATTCTGGGCAGCCCTTATCCTCCGTGATTGCCCCCTGTTTCCTTCCAGGCTGCAGAGAGACTAAGGACACTTCCTGAGGTTCATTACCGCCTGGGGCAGAAGGATAGGGAGACAGCAACCATCGCTTGACCACGCTGACCACAGGGCCTTCTGCTTGAGGGAACCAGTGCCTAGGGTTGGGAAGATGTGGGATCAATAAAACTAAACTGTGTTTCTCAAACTTTAATCACATATTCTAGTGACAGAGGAGTCTAAACTATAATCATCAGGGATCTGGGTTAAAGGCTGATGGCACAGCACCAGCCACAACTTTTCTTTGCCTGCAGATGTGCAATGCAAAAACTTAAAAGAGTACAAAAATTCCACCCCAAATCTCTGAACAAAATGAATACTCAATGTTATGTCTGGCCTATAGATTCTTATTCCTGGAGTAACAAAGGCATCACAGTTGAAGAAATTTTTAAAATCCTGAGTTCTTGTCTGTGGCTAAGGCTTTGGGAAGGCCAGAGCCCCCTGCACCACCACCCCTAGGATGATATGTCAGCTCAAAAAGCCTAGGCCTGAGGGTTTGGTGGGGAGCGGGTGAGCAGGATTCTGGTCCCAGTGGTCAGTGGACAGACACTGGGCTGCTGGCCAGAATCCTGGCTTTGTGAGTGGCTGCAGCTTGGCTGTGCTCCAGCCCACATGGGCTGAAGGGGTGAGTAGGGAACGTGTACATGGCTTTGTGTCCTTTTCTTCTCTAGACTCACTTGTAGCATGTGTGGGCAGGCTGTCCACACTTGTGTTGCCCATATGCCCCAATCATTGCAGGGGAAGAAAGGAAGAAAGTAGCTCTGGCAGGGGAGGGGCTATCAGAGTTAAGAGCCCCAGCACTGGAAGTAGGGGACCTTGAGTCTGCCCCCTCC
Organism: Ursus maritimus; assembly: GCF_017311325.1. NCBI lineage: Eukaryota > Metazoa > Chordata > Mammalia > Carnivora > Ursidae > Ursus > Ursus maritimus. The sequence continues at coordinate 24,239,091 of NW_024424119.1, forward strand.
CCTCTGGGACCTGTTTCCTTGGCAAGATGGTGTGACTGTGTGGCAATAATAGGGCACACAACCCAGGAGACCTGCTGCCACCTAGTGCCCTCCAAACTTTCAGGTAAGGATAGGGCTTGTGAGCAATGCAAGGATGGCCTGAGGCTTTTTATCTTCATTCTTCTCTCAAGGCACGTGAGTTTGGGAGGGGCTATCATGCCAAGACTAGACAGTGTTGACTTGGCCCGGGAGAACCTTGGCCGCCTGCCCTCTAGTCCAGGGTTTTTTCTTCCTTGAGACCCTGAAGGGGTAAGGTCTGGGACTTGGAGTGTCTGGAAGGAGCTCAGAAAGACTTGTACACATCTCCCTTGAGACCCCAGTGACTGGGGAGTAGATGTGAACCCTGAATGGGGAGGCTGGTTTCTTAAGGCCTAGACCTACACAAGCACCTGACCCTACACCCTTGATTTGGCTGCATTTTGGAATCATTTGGGAGTTTTAAACACTGATGCCAAGGCCGGCTTCCAGAGATTCGGATTTAATTGGTTTGGAGTGTGGCTTGGCAGTTTAAAAACCACAATGTCCGGCGGGGTTGAGAACCCTTGCCCCACAGAGCCCTCCTTATCTGGAGTCAGGGGCACCTTCAGCTTCTCCAGTCACCTGCCCAATGGCCCCGGCGCCACTGAACTTAAGGCTTTGGTTTTGGACTGCTGTAAGGAGGAGGGGCCTGAAACTTCCAGTCCTGCTGTCCCGGGAGGGCAGGGCTGTAGGCGAGGACCCAGGAATCCAGCTCCAGACTCTGTCCCCCAGCAGTCTCCTCAGTCCCGGACGGGACAGGAAGTGTCCGGCAGAGGTGGGGTGGAGGTGATTGGCAGTTGGAGGCTCCAATGGGCCCAGACCCCCTCCTTTTTCACCCCGGTTCTTCCATTGGTGCCTGGGCGGAGCCGCCCCCTCTGCGGGGGCCCCAGGGCGGGAGGGAGTAGAGGCCGGGGCAGAGGGCGAGGGCGGAGGGCGCTGGCGGCGGAGGCCGCAGAAGGTGAGGCCTGGTGGGGCCGGCGGGAGTACCAGAGGAAGGCTTGCCAGGAGAGGGCGGGGCAAGCTAGTGTGCGATCTGGAGGGCCTGGACTGACGGACGGACTGTCAGTGTGTGCGTGTGACTGTTGGGCTGTGTGTGACGATGTCAGCGTGTGGACCTGTGACAGTATCACTTGGGGCAGCTGTCAGTTAGTATGACTGCGTGTGTCCGTGTACATGTGGCTGAGTCTGCATGTGGCTGTGCGAGCGTGGGGTTGTGCGTTTCTGCCAACGTGCAGTTTTTGGTGAGAGACTGGGTTCGTGTTTGTGTGTGAGAGGGCCTGTGACCACATGGGGAGTGTTTTGGGAAGGTCTCTGTGGGGTTTAAGACTGTGTCTGCCTGTGTGACAGTGGGTGGCTGGGTTCGTGTGTTCCATTGTGTGACTTGGGTAGTAGCAGAGTGAGAGTGAGACTTGCATCGTGTGTGTGTCCTGTGTCCTGTGTCCGACTGGTAAGAGTGGAGCTGTGCTGTATCTCGGCGACCAACTTCAGTAGTCAGTGGGACTGACCTTTCTACTGAATGTCCAGCAAAGACAGAGCCACCCCAACACACTTGTCTTCTTCCCTCCCTTCTGTGTCTAGAATCCCTGTCATCGGTCTACTGCTTATTTTCTGTTTCCCTGTCTCAGTTTCCTTTTATTCCTTTTTCTCTCCCTGCTACTGTCTTCCTAGAGCTGTCAGTCCTCTGTGTCTCCTCACAGGTTTGTCTCCCCAGGTCTCTCTGTGTACCTGCCTCTCACATCCTCTGCCTCTCTGTCTCTCTCTGTACCCCTACGCTTAGCTCCCCTGTTCACCTTTGTCTCTTTGGCTACATGGGGGCCTGGAGCAGTGATGAGATGTGGGATCTCCCACGCTGAGAGCTGCCTGGAAGAGGGGACTTAAACCATTATGAGGATTTGCTTTTAGGGAGTGCTGTGACCCCAGCCCAGGGGCAGCGTGCTAAGTGTCTGTGTGTGTGAGGGTATGGGTGAGTCTGAGTGAGGATGTCTGAGTGTATCCATGTGACTGTGAGTGGCTATATCTGAGAGTGTGTGTCTGAGGGTAAGTGTGGGTCTTGTATATCTGGCACCAAGGGACCAAAGGCATTTCCTGGTGCTGGGGCCCAAAGAGTGGAGGGAGAGGTAAGAAATGGCTGGAACATTTAGGGGCGGAGGGACTGGACTCTGGATTTTCTTTATACCCCCCAACCTGGGGCCTCTCTTCCCCTCAAAAAACAGTGAGCTATGCCCTAAGGAAATATTTGCTGGGGAGTGAAAAGAGTGGGGGCATGAGTCTGTGTCTGATTTTTCATTGGTTATGTCCACGTGTGTTCAAGGGAGTGTCTTTTTGTTGACTGTGCTTAGTGAATCCACGCATGAATGTGGCTGGGTGAAAACATAGGGAACCTCTCCCTGACAGGGACATAAGCAGCCCTCCTTTCCCTCTTGCTGGCCCGTGGCTGTGCCTGTGGCTTCCTTTCCAGACTGGGGGGAGGCCTCTTCCCTTCCCAGGGCCTCGGGTGGGAGGGGGACGAAAGGGGAGGAGGAAGGAGGGAGGTGGGGGCCTAGCTCAGGGCGGCTGAGCTCTAGGGCCCAGAGGGGCAGAGGAGGGAAGGGGAAGGAGGGGATGGTTCTGGGGTCCCAGAACTGAGTGGAGCTGAGACGGGTGCTGTAGCTGGTGGGAGGAAGTCCTAGAGGCCATGGACACTCAACCACTGGGATCACCGAGGTAGGGCGGGGCCGAGCAGGGTAAATGTGGCTGGGGTGGGGGTGGGGGGGCGTGAGCTACTAGACACATTCGGACAGATACACAGACACATGGAGGCCCTTGCTCTGCTCTACTTGGGAGGGGTCTGTGTTCTTCCTCTTTCAGAGCCCTTGCCTGCCTGGGCCCTCTCCCTATCTGCTCCTTCTCCTGTCCCCATGACCACTTCCCCACTGCCTTTCTCATCCTGCTCTTCTCCCATCCAGAATCCCTCTCTCCCAGCACCCTCACAAGTGGTGGTTACCATACACAAGCGTTGGTGACCTCCTTTGCCTTTCTAGTTCCCGCTGCCCTAGCCCAGCCCTTGCCTCCCTCCCTGAAGCCCCACCACCTCCCAGTCTTGATCTCGGAGCATCTCTTGGTCCTGTGGCCTCCACCCCAGGCCCCTTTCCCTGCAGGCTCCTCACTCCTCTCAGCCTTCTCTCCCCTCCCCGACACCCTGTCTCCATGTCCTGGCTCCTTGCCCACCCCCAGCCTCTGGCAGCAGCCAAGGCATCTGGATCTGCTTAACTCTGCAGCCTCAGCCTGCACCCTAGCCCCATCCAGCCTCACAGGCTCGAGAGCAGCAAGATTCCAGAGTCAGGCCCAGATGAGTGGCCCAAGGAGCCAGGCCCAGGAGAGAAGAGGCCTGGCAGCCAGATCAGGGCTAGGCCTTCTGCTAGGAATACAGCGTGGGCTCAGACCCACCATGACAGCCCCCCACCCAAGGTTGATGAAGGCTGTCTCAGGTTAATCAGAGGCAATGACTAGCCCTGGGCCAGGTTGGGGTGGACACTGGCATTCCCAGCAGCTGGGCTGGAGGAGTTAATGGGAGTGACTGAGTTGGTGCCAGCACTTGGTGCCAGGGGTGGGCGCCAAGGGTGGTGTGTGGGGCGGGGGCGCGGGGGGGGGGGCGGGGACTGCTGGCACAGTCTGTCGCCTCCGGCTTTTGTTCTGGGCCCTAGGCCCAGGACTGAGATGGAGGGTGTGTGTGTGTGTGTGTGTGTGTGTGTGTGTGTGTGTGTTTGCATGTATGAACATGCAGCACTGGGTGTATGGTGGAAAGGGGGATCTTAGATCATATCCCCCAATATTTTCTGATATCCTTACCCCATTTGGTACCAGTTTTCTTCCTAGAAAGTCCCAGTTTAGAAGAGGAGGAGGCAGGCTCTAGGCTCCCATCTGGGAATGGGGGATTGCTGACCCTGCCTCTCTCCTTCCAGATGAGCAGCAGCTGCTCAGGGCTGAGCAGGGTCCTGCTGGCCGTGGCTATAGTCCTGGTGTCTGCCGCCTCCCCCTGTCCCCAGGCCTGGGGCCCCCCAGGTGAGAAGAATCCTGCTGTATGACTAACTCTGATTTCTGACTTGCCACCCTCACTGTGGACCCTTTCCGTGCCTAATCTGTGACCCCCAACCCCTGACATCCGACCTGGTAACATTCCTTCTCTACCCTGTCTTCTGACCTCTGTCTCTAGATTATAACGTGATACTTTGACCCAATGACCCACCCAGGGCTTAAAAGTCTGCCTCTTACCCTGTCGTGCTCACTAAGTGGGGCTGGGATGGGAGAGAGGGAAAGGAAGAGCCTTTCCTCAGAAGTGCCCTCCACAGGGGTCCAGTATGGGCAGCCTGGCAGGTCCATGACACTGTGTTGCCCTGGAGTGACTGCTGGGTAAGTGCCCCACCTGCCCATTGGGCTGACACTCATGACCCTTTCTTGACTCTGTCCAGTCCTCGTGCCCCTCCCATCCTCACCTCTCTAGCTCTCCTAACCCTCAAACCTTATTCGACAGAAAATTTAACCAACATGTATTGAGCACCTGCTAAGTCCCTGGTCTGTTCTAGGCTCTGGGATCTAGCAGTGCACAAGTCTGGCCAGATGGCTGCCCTTGCAGAGGTTACATTCTAGTAGGGCAGAGAGATAATAAGCAAATACAAATCTTGCCAGTTGTTGGTACCTGCAGGGCAGAAAATCAAAAGAAAGTGATGTGGAAGAGGATAACTGATTGGTTACTTTCTATTGGTAATCAGGGAAGGCTTCTCTGAGGAGGTGACATTGAAGCTAATTTCTGAAGGTCAAGAAAGAGGCAGCCATGCACAGGTTGGGGTATAGGCATTCCTGACAGAGGGAACAGCTAGTGCAAATGCCCTGAAGTGTGAAGAGCTCAATACTCTTAAAACAGAAAGAAGACCAATGTGACTGGAGTGTAATGGGTGAGGGGGAGAGAGGGAGGAGCTGAGGAAGGAAAGGAAGGCAAGGGCTAGATCACCAGGGGCTTTGTAAGCTCCTGGACTTAAAGGACTTAAAGGACTCTGGGTTTTATTGCAAGCACAGTGAGAAGCCAATGGAGAGCTGTGGCATGGCTTACACTTCAAATCTTCCCTCTGTCATCACCTCATCTCACCCCCAGGGCCCCGGTGTCCTGGTTTCGGGACGGGGAGACAAGGCTGCTCCAGGGACCTGACTCTGGGCTGGGGCATGAACTGGTCTTGGCCCGGGCAGACAGCACTGATGAAGGCGCCTACATCTGCCGGACCCTGGATGGTGCACTTGGGGGCGTTGTGACCCTACAGCTGGGCTGTGAGTTGGGGAGGGAGTATTGGGTGACAGTGATGAGGCAAGGGGCTCCTGAGGGAATCCAGACCCTGAGTAAGCTCTCGAGGATGGGAAGGACCTGGGGACTTCTCAGAATCCAGTTGCACCTTCTGCCTCTAGACCCCCCAGCCCGCCCTGTTGTCTCCTGCCAAGCAGCTGACTATGAGAACTTCTCCTGCACTTGGAGCCCCAGTCAGGTCAGCGGTTTACCCACCCGCTACCTCACCTCCTACAGGTGTGTGCATGATTGGGTGTGTATGCCTATATCTCTGGGTGTGCAGGCCCAACCTGGGTACGGGAGGCAGTGAGGGAGGTCCCGAGGAAGGCCTTAGAGAGAGAGGGAGGGTCCTCTTTTCCTTCCTGACCTCAGCTGGCCCCCTCCCTGCCAGGAAGAAGACTGTACCAGGAGCTGATGGCCTGAGGTAGGACGTAAGGGGGAGGGTGGGGGCTCCATCTGGATCCCACCGTGAGCATTTCCGAAGCCCAAGACCACATCCTCCCTCCTAGGATGAGTCCATCCACAGGGCCCTGGCCATGCCCACAGGAACCCCCAGGGGCTGCCCGCTGTGTAGTCCGTGGGGCAGAGTTCTGGAGCCAGTACCGAATAAATGTGACTGAGGTGAACCCCCTGGGGGCCAGCACACGCCTGCTGGATGTGAGCTTGCAGAGCATCCGTGAGTACGCATTCCTACTGCTCCCTCAGAGCCCACCTCGGAGACCCCAAATGGACTCCAGAGTACAGATATCCCAACCCAGAACCTCCACCTGCCAGAGCTCCGGAACAGTTCCCTCCGACATAGCACACAGATAGCTACCGCGGAGACTAAGAAGCCAAAGAGATCAGAGCCCGGGGGGCAGGCTTACCTCAGCCTCTAGAGGCTGCTGCTGCTTCCCCTTCCAGGCTGCCTAGCCCGCAAGTCCTTCCTGGGTGCCTCGCCTCAGAGCTGCCTCTGCTTCTAGGCCCTGTGCTGAAGGCAGCCATGTCTCATGCCCTCCCTGCCCAGTGTAAGCCCTTGCTGGCCCCTCTTTCCTTTTGATCCGTATGTGGGAGGGGGGAACTAAAGCTCAGCTAAGAGCTAGAGAGGGACACGCAGACTCCACGCTGAGCACGGAGCCCAGCGTGAGCCCCATCCCACGACCCTGAGATCATGACCTGAGCCGCAACCAAGAGTTGGACGCTCAACTGGCTGAGCCACCCAGGTGCCCCAGCTCATTTTATAATAGGGGTGACAGACAAGTTCTGAGCCCAAAGGATGATGAAGCTTAAGATCTCCCCAAACCCCTTGGAAGTGCCTCCCTCAGGTACCTTTAGGCATACACCCACCTTCCCTTGGGAGGTGGTAGGGAAGGGATGGGTACCTGTTGTCCGTCCTGACTTTGTGTCTCCACCACCCTCAGTGCGCCCTGACCCACCCCAGGGGCTTCGGGTAGAGTCGGTACCCGGCTACCCCCGCCGCCTGCATGCCAGCTGGACGTACCCTGCCTCCTGGCCCCGCCAGCCCCACTTCCTGCTCAAGTTCCGACTGCAGTACCGTCCCGCGCAGCATCCAGCCTGGTCCACGGTGAGGCCTGGAGTGTGTCTCAGTCTGGGGCTATGGCTTCTGCCTCTGGTTTCATGTTCCTGGTTCTTCTGCATGGCTTTCTGGCGCACTGGCAGGTCACCAAAGCCCTGTCGCCTCCCCCAGTAGAGTGCTCTCCATGGGTGAGCCTTTGTGCCAGGGGCTGGCATTGCAGCAGGGCCCGATAGGCCTAGCCCCTGCCCGGCGGGGCTGTAACTCTGATGTAAGCCCATCTGTGCGAAGACAGGAGTGGCTTTTTACGAATGACTTTTCTAGGAAAAGGAGTGCCTTTCACCCAGAGGCACATTCTCATATAAACATTCATATACCCAGATGAGGACAGTAGTGAATTTCCACCTCTGAAGATGTTAAAGGTTGGCTGGCATCAAGTCTGGGGAGCAGCTGCCTCAGATAATGATCAGTATTTATGAAGCACCGCCTGCCCGCCAGGCACCGTACTACACATTTGACATTCATTATCTTGTTTAGGTATATTCACCTCGATTTTACAAATGAAGAAACCAAGGCACAGAGTGGCCCAGGGTCACTCAGTAAGTGCTACAGAAAAGATTTGAACCCAGGCAGCCCGATGGCACAACTTGTCTCTGTAACCACTATGTGCTTTTGTCTTCCAAACACTAGGCGTAGACCTGACATCACCAGCCACGCCACGTGAGGCTCAGATAGCTCCACCAGTCTGACAGGGACAGACTGGGAGGAAACGGTGCCCTTTGCTAACTAAGGCTGGGGGCAGGTAGGCTTGGTGTTTACAACCTGGATAACGGGCCAAGGAACCATCTTCCTTCCCAGGTGGAGCCGGCAGGATTGGAGGAGGTGATCACGGACGCTGTGGCTGGGCTGCCCCATGCTGTACGGGTCAGTGCCCGGGACTTTCTGGACGCTGGCACCTGGAGTGCCTGGAGTCCTGAGGCCTGGGGGACTCCGAGCACCGGTGAGAGACTAAGCCTGGTGCGCGGGCTGTAGGCCTGTCCCACAACACCTGTCGGCCGGACGGGTGTGCGAGTGGGCTGCATGCACGTGTCCTGCCACGAAGGTGTGGCATTGAGGTCCCAGTCTTCAGCCTTGCTTGTCCGCAGCCCCCCCACCCCCAGCTTAAGCCCTGCCCGTCAGCTTTCACCTCTGCTAGGTCCCCAGAAGCTGGCTCTACCCTTTCGGCTTCCACCTCCTGGGCACCCCTGGGTGCAAGCCAGGCCCTGTCCTCCCCTGGCAGGCCCTGTCTTCCACCGCCACCGCCTGTGGACAATTCTCCTCAGGTCTCGCCTCCCTTCAGGGCCCCTGCCGAAGGAGATACCAGCTGGGGGACAGCCACAGAAGCAGCTGGAGGAGGAGCCTCAGGCAGACAGCCCAGCTCCCCCCAGGCCCTCCCTCCTGCCAGACCCACGGCCACTTGGTAAGGTTAGGCAGGTGAACAAAGGTTGTATAGGACGGGAAAGCCCCAGAGAGAAAGGGTTTGACCAGGAAGCCTCGCTCTGACAGTGGCATGTGACCCTCCCCCTCAGACCACAGAGACCCTCTGGAACAGGTAGCAGTGCTGGCATCTTTGGGAATCTTCTCTTTTCTGGGACTGGCAGCTGGGGCCCTGGCACTGGGGCTCTGGTAAGTAGCTGCCATTGGCCCCTCAGATTCTGATCCCACACAGATGTTCTGATACCCACAGACCACACCCATTCCCACGCTTCATGATTTCCCAGTGAAACTCTCTGATTCTGGAACAACTTCCCCCTCTCCCTCCAACCCCCAACTTCATTATTTTCACTGATTTCTTTCCTGACCCTTTACTACTACACTGTTTCGGAGGAAACAGAGATGCCCAACATTGTCAGGGAGACAGCTACCTTTTTGTGCTCCAGGCTGAGACTGAGACCAGATGGGAAGGATGCACCCCAAAAGCCTAGGTTCTTGGCTCCAGTGATTCCAGTGGACAAGCTTCCAGGTGAGTAGGACATCTAAGGTTTGGGATCAGAATGTGTACCCTCATTTTGAGTGTCTGGATTAAGAGCCAGATGCTCTAGTCATTGTAACGGTGTTGGGAATCAGAGTTGGGTCACCTCATTCATACGATGTCTGAGCTCAGGGATGGACCTTTCATTCTCGAGTCCTTGGGCTCAGAGTTGGGTCTCTTCCCTCTCTCACATGGTATTGGGGTTCCTAGATGGGCCCCCCTCATTTTGAGTTAAGCTCAGAGCTGGATATCTATCCTGATTCTTGGGTTATCCTGGATCAGAGCTGGGTCCCCTCCCTTATTTTTGATGTACCTGGGCCCAGAACTAGGAACACTTCCTCATCTTCAGGGTGTTGGGTTTCAATCAGAGCTGGGCTCCCCTATTCATTCTTGGTGTTGGGCTCAGAGCTGGGTCCCCTCCCTCATTCTCAGGGTGTCTGGGCCAAAATCTAGTCCTATTATCTCCCTTGATTTGCCTCCTGCTTCTTCTAGGAGCCCCAAACCTGTAGATGACCCAGGAGGGCTTCAGCTGATCCACCTATAACTCTGTCTTGCTGGTGTGGATGGACAGACAGATAGAACCCAGGCAGGATAGTAGATCCCCATGGAGGCAGGAGGGCGGGGAGTGGTCTCAGCTGGAGATTCTGTTTGGAGCCCAGTTCTGTCAGACTCTGTTCCAAACTTGCCAGCTGAAAGGTGCCTGGACCTCTCATTTCATCTCGGAGTGGGAGGTCCCCCTGAGGAATGTGTGTAGATGTGTATGTGTGTGTCCATGTGTGCCCATGTGTATGTGAGGTAGGGAACATGTGTTCTCTAAATGTATGCATGTAGGTGCCTGGGGAGTATCTGTGGCTCCTTGGTGCTTGGCCTTGCCCCTGGAGGGGTTTGTGAAGATGTGAATAAAGAGAACGAGGAGGTTCTTCTGTTTATTGACATGTCTCCCAGCTTCAGATTCAGGGCTCACAGGAGAATGCATAGAACTTGGAAACCACAGTCAGAGACTGTTGACCAATGCTGCTTTATTATTTCGGCTACTGAGGGCCCTGGTCCATTTTCCCTATCAGCCCCAAATTCAGGTTAGGCAGAGTCCCCTGGAGCATCCTCCCTTGGCGCTCAAACCACCGAGCCAGGCTGCGATTCTGAGGGTGGATGCAGACACTGCGTCGAGTCAGGTGAAGCCTGGGAAAGGAAAGGTCCAAAGCCATCGTCATAGCTTGGGGATGAAGTTAGGGTCCAGGGGTTAGGGCAAAGGCTAGATGAAAACCTGAGTCAGCATCAGAATTAGCAATTGGGATTGGGGTTGGGACTGAGGTCAGAGTCAGGGGTCAGGATGAGGGGGAGGGTCAGAGCTCACACGAAGGCCTGAAGGTGACAGTCCCCATCAGCTTCCTGCACTTCCACCCGGATGACCCTCCTCAGTAGCTTGTTCGAGAGTGGCTGGCGGTAGAGCTGAGTACAGCAGGTAATGCTGGTTGGCAGTGGCAGTGCTAGGGGACAATGGGGCCATGTGTTCAGAGGGCTCCTGACCCAAACCCTTCCATCAGACAGCTGGAGGATGGACTCCTGGGTCCCTTTCCCTCCATCCCGTTCACCCAAATCCCTGACCTTCTAGACCGCCCCCCCCCACCCCCAAGCACTCACCCGCTCCAGGGTCTGGGCTCAGCAGCAACAGTAGCAGCAGGAGGCTGCATGTGGATGAGGGCCCCTTCATGCTGCTCAGCCTGGATACTTCTCTCTCCTCCTCCTCCCCTACCTTTTATCTGGGTGCCTTTCACCTGGGGCACCAGGTGAGTCAGAGGCAGGTGAAGACGTATTGCTCATCCTGTGACATTCCTGGGCCCTAATTGCCACAGACCCCTTCCTCTTCTAGGGCTGCTATTTCCTATGGCTTCTAAGCCCTGGACAGAGAAGCTGGAGAGACAGGTGGTGCATGATGTGAAGACTGATGGTACAGTGACTGAGTAAGGGCACCTAAGTATCCACAGTGGCATCCGACGATGGACATTCACACTCACATACCCAGTCACATTCAGTCACACCTCAATCACTCAGTCCACCTTACATGGTCAGACAACCAAAGACAGAATCACATAGCCCCAGTTGTACTCAAAGTCCCACTCCCACATAGTTGTGTCTTCACAATCATTCAATCACACAATCATCTGAGTACACACAAATTCTGATAGGGGAATTGTGGGTGGGGTGGGAGCAGAGGGCAGGCCAGCACCAACTTGCCTTCATTTTCCCCTCTCCACTTCCTGCCCTAGCCTGTCTGTCTTATCAGGAAAAATTGATGGGTATGGGTCCCTAAAGCAAGTTCTTCTGGCTGAGGATGAGTCTTGGCTGGGACAGTCACATCCAGAGTGAGAAGCTGGGTGCTACCGGGATACCTTCGGGATGCTGAGGTGGGGGCTGCTTTCCCCAGGGATGTGAGACAGGGAGGAAGGATGGGGTGGATAAGGTGGGAAGATGAGAGAAGATAAAGTTCTTTGGTGCCAGGTTGCTGCTGTCAAACAGGAAAAAGACCCAAGAAATCTTACCTTCCCGTTTTTGCCTGGTCCTGTCCCAGAAATGCCAGCCTCTTGCCAGCAGGGGGCTGGGGTTTCCAGAACCAATCCTGGCTTATTGAGACATCAGACTCAAGAGCTCAGTTACCTCTCTTTTGTTCTATTCAAATTCCAGCCTCTCCCTGCTGCCCACCCAGGTCGGTAATACACCCCCCACCCCCCAGTATACATTCTGCATCCCATCCCCTTGCTAAAGCCCCAACCTCTCCTCTCCTTCCTGTCTCTTCTCTCCTAATCCCATGCCCAGACCCCACTCCCTTCTTCCCCTTACCCCCTAAAGCAAAATCCTTCTCCTTCTCTTGTCCTTTCCAGGAAGCTGGGGACTGCCTATGGTGGAGGCAAGCCGCTAAGTTTAGTGCCCCTTGAATAATTTCCCACTCCTGGTCTGGAGATTTCAACCCTCAAGTCTTGCTCTGTATTTGAAACATCAACTGAGTCATAACCCAGTAATCCAGACTTTATCTGGTTGTTGCAAGGGTGCCTTCTGCAGCCTTCTGCTCTGTGGCCAGCTATCCTCTAAGGGGCAGGCCTTCTCTTGGGATAGGGACTCAAACCTGTCCTGGGCATCTTTCTGCTGCAGGGCTGCTGAAACAATCAGGAGGGACCATCAGTTCCAAGAGTAAGAACTAGTCCCCCTCCCATGCTGAACAACTTAAGCTTCTCTTCCTTCCTGTCTGGGGTGAGGCTTGAAGGCCCTTGCCTGGAGTTTGCCTTGCGGGTACTCAGGAATTCTGACAGTGTCCTGGTGAGGTGTAGGCCCAGGGCTGGACAGGGCACTCCACTTTTGACAGGGTTCTTGATATAGACATTTTGCAGAAATGGCTCAGGAACCTGGGTCCGTTCTTGAAGTGGCCACAACCCAGAGCTCATTCCTCTTGAACTGCTAGTACCAGAGGCCTTACGGTCTCTCTCCCACCCTCCAGTCTGGACTTGTGCCCCAAAGCTCGGGCGCAGCTGTTGGGGTGCCATTTACTTATCACAGATCTCCATCAGCTGGTTGTCTGTCACATACTTTGTGGTCTTTCCTGGACCAATCGGTCCAGATACCTGGGAAGGCAAGAAATGAATTCTTCTGGGTATACACCCCTCTCTCCCCTTTGGCTACTCCAAAGATAGGGCCAAGTCTTCTCCCCAGCCACAATCTGCTGTGGCAAGTGCAGCCCCAGGATGAAAATTAGCTTTGCCCCCACCCATCAACTGGGCTGTCTCTTTAACGTAATCTTCTGGTATTTTTTCTGGTGCTGGGCCCAGTCCCTAACTGAAATCAGGCCCACTGGAAGTCCCTCATCCTCAGCACTTTAGGAGCCAGAGCGTCTCAGGTCAACTAGGTGACAAGACAAGGGTGGCAGGGAGCCATGGCCTTTGTGTTCTCCTAGGGACACAGCAAAAACTGCTAGGTAAGCTGATGCCAAGTGTCTTTAAACCTGGGAAAAGACGGGGAGCCAGAAGTTGTGGTATTAATTGTAGGAAAGCTCTCCAACAGTCCCAAGTCACTCCCCTGTGGCAGGCTGAGGGAGTCAGCGTCTAGGAATCTTTCCCTCCTCTCACAGCCTACTTCCTACAACTCTGGGCTTACAATAGTTTGGATTCTCTCTCAGAAGAAGATTCTCCAGACACCTGACAAAGTCGTGTCTAGGAGGAAGGTGGAACACATCAATGTGGGGATAGGCCTGGAGGAAGACCAGGACAGGGTTACTTAGTTCCCGGCATATAGGCTATTTGAGGCAAAGTGTGTGTTGGGGGGGGAGGGGGTTAGGTGGCGGAGGGCAGTCAGTGACAACAGTAATGGGAGGCCTGACACTGATGAGGGATCCTTAGTAATAACGGGGGGGCCTGGATATGGAAGGGCACCCTATCAGGGAGGGAGGCTCTGTCAGTAACGAAAAGCAGGCGTGTAGAGGGGCTCCCAGCCCGAATGGTGGCAGCGGCGGCAGAGTCAGGAGGGCAGCACGGTGGCTTCGGTTTAAATCTTTAATGCACCGGCTGGCTGGGCAGTGGCGGTGGGGGTGCGGCGGGGGAGGCCGCGACCCGAGCGCTGGGGGGCAGGGCCCAGGCCGCTTGACAGACAGCTCATCAGGCCTCGCAGAGGCTCCAGCTTCTGCTCCCGGGGATGCGCCGAGCTGTGGGGCAACCCGACACTGGCATGAGGCGGGGAGGGGACTCCCGGATTCCCCCCATCCGTCCTCCTGAGGCTGAGCCTCGTATGCCCCGGGCGGGTCCGCGGTGTCGCAGCCCCCTCACCTCCTGTCCCTCCGCCACATGCGCAGCCAGGGGAAAAAGTAGAAGCAACCCCAGTAGATCCTGCAGAGAGAAGGCCGAGCCGGCCCGGGCGGGGCGGGGCTGACCCCACCACTCCGCCGCTCAGACGCCTCGCCCCTCTCTTGGAAGGCTCCGCCCCGCCCTTTAGAGGCGGTTCCCTCCGCAGCCCACGCCCCCTGAGGGGCCCCACGCCTCCCGCCCGCCGAGAACTCGCGCCCTCCCCCCACCCCGGAGCGGCTAGGTTCCTCCTCCGCAGAACCCGCCTCCACTCACTCCTCCTCCGCCTCCAGCGCCACCTCGTATCTCCTCAATCCCGACATGTCCTGGGTTCCGAACGTCTCCTGGGGAGCGGCATGATTGGATCAAGGATACCGCAACCCCAGGTCCCCTTCTCTGTCATTCTCAGATCAGTCTGACCTGTTCTCAGGTAATCTGAGGCAGGTGCCCCCGGGAAGCCTCAATTACCACATTGGGACGGGGTGGGATGGAAGAATTGGGAGGCACCAGACGTTAAGGAATTAGGAGGTCGGTCACCTCGGAGGCCTAGGACATTCAGGGGGTCAGGGCGAAAGGCTTTGCGGTCATGGACCTGGGATATTTGGGGCCCTGGGTGAGGATTTAGGGGGTTGGGATCACCTGGAGGGGGGCTGAGGGGTCGGCGTAGCCTAAACTCCCGCCCTCCCTGGCTCCACCCCGGAAACAGACCGTTACCGTTACGTCATAGGGACTCCGTCGCGCTCCAGGGGTGGGGCTTGCCTATTACCCGGAAGGGGCGAAGTCTGAGCATTTCTTCAGAGGAGGCGGAGTCAAAGCGTCTCGCTGGAGGTGGAGCCAGGGTCATCTTTCGTTAAAGGGGCGGAGTCGGGCCCTATTAACCAGGATGCGGTCAGAGCACCGAACCCTCTTTTGTGGGGATGGAGTCAGATTTTGGAGCTCTCTCCCTGGAGACCTCAGCCCCAGGCAGCAAGATGAGAGCTTTGGGACGCTCTCCAGTACTGTTTTCCCAGTCCTCTCTCCTCTTTCTTTGCCCTCTGCCAGACCACTTGTATGACTCTGGTCTGAGGAGGAATAGGTCTCCAGAGAGGTCCCAGCCTAGATGGAGCAGCCTACAGAAGTATTTCATGTGTGAGTGGCTTTGGCCAAGTCACTTAATGGCCAGAGGGTCACAGCCCTTCCTCTCTGAGCTGAAATTTATCTTCCTGTGGTTTTTGTCCCGGCAGTCATTCAATCAGCAAATATATCAGGCTAGGAATGGGTACACAGCAGTAGAGAAGATGGATTATTACAGTAAACATAGCACACTGGTTGGAGGCAGTAGAGGGTACTGCAGTAGAGCCTAGAGAGCTCAATTAACCCGGTGTGGGAGGTTGGAAATAGCTGCGCCAGTTAGTCTGGGGAGGGAGGAAGAGAGCCTTCTGGCTGGACTGTAGGGGAGTGACCAGAAATAAGTGAAGTGAAAGTTCCCTCAGGATGAAGTGTGGCAAATGGGTACAACTACTCTTTCCCCCAATCCCACCTTCTTTCTCCCTCTCATACCTCTCTTCCCCTGCCTGGGCCACAAACAAGATTGCAGACAGAGCCATGGGTACCAGGGGGGCTTTATTGGAAGCATTGCGGTCTGGGTGTGGAGGAGAAGCTGCGCTCCTGCCACACTCACCCCTGCTCACACTTACACTCACACTGACACTCCAGGCCCTGTCCCGGCTGGGTCAGGTCTGGTGCAGACTTGCTGGAGGCCTGCTCCTTCCTTCTGATCCTTGGTTCCCCAGGGCTGCAGTGACTCACATCCCTTCACTCAGACATAGGGCTCCCTCTGGGGCTGTCAGGGGCTAACCGCTGTGGCGCTTGTTCTGGGGGAGGAAGGAGAGGCAGGTCATGGGTTGGGGTCTTGGGCAGGGGCTCCGAGGGAGGAGGTAGGGCTGGGAAGTGCCGGGCTTGCCTTTGCAGAGTTCTTCTGCAGTCTCCGGATGATGCGGTCCACCCAGGGCTGGTCTGGGGGTGCACAGAGCTGGTGACCTCTCAGCGCAGTGAACCTGGCATCAGAAGGAACGGAACAGTCCTGGAACTCAGCTTCCTGTCAGGCCCTGGTGTGAGGGGCAGAAACTGAGGACCACACTGGGAATCAGTTTCAGGGGCTTCCTTGTGGGGAGGAGCTTGGCAAGGAGAAGGAAGTAAGATGATGAGTGGAGGCGCAGGTGACGGAGGAAGTGATTGGGAGAGGAAGAGACTGGTTACTCTTCACCCCCCCACCCCCCCACCCCGCCCCAGCCAAGACAACAGTACCCTACAGCCATCATTGAGAAGGAGATAGGAACAAAAAGGCATCAAAAATGTTCCTGGGAATTGGATATTGGTTCACCAAGAGACAGAGTCCTCAGAGTTGTTGGTATCACTCAGAGCTGGGGGGTGGGTCTAATGGTTAGGTCTTGAGGGACTCTTAGGTGGGAAGACCACAGCCCTGACTAGAATTCAGGATGTCTCTCCCCAGTGCTATAGCTTTAGTGTTCCTTTCTTTTCCATCCACGTGCACCGTCCTCTTCTTCCTCCGGAAACCCAGGCTAAAGGAGACAGAGCCTCTAGAGAGAGGGGCAGCCAGAGGCCACAGGACCCATCCAGGTGCTGACACATTCAGGAATAGCAGGGGCACAGGCACATCTGTATCATACGGGTGTACCCATACCACACAAGTCCGTGTATGGATTGCACAGGAATGTACACAATGCTAGGTATACCGACAGTACACAGGAACACAATCACAAGGGCACGCCCATTTGGCACATGCACACTCTCAGGTTCACAGACACACTCGGACCCGGGTGTTGAACTGAACTTACAGTCTCCCTCACAGACTCTCTGATCCCTCCTCTGCCCCTCATCTTACCATTTTACCCCTTCCCCTTTCCAGGGGAGATCAAGAAATCAGTATGCTGAGAAGAAGAGTGGTGCTGTTCAGGAGGCCATGGAAGACGGAGGGAGATGGACAAATGGGTAGAATCTTTGGAAGCAGCAAGTGTGTGGGCTGCAGTAGTCCTGCTTGTGTGGAGCCTGTGTGAGACTGTGAGGCTGGATGGTAGAGAGTGAGTGGAAGAGTGGTGGTGAGGGGGAGGGAGTCCATGATGGTGCTGTGATGTGTATGTGAGGCTGTAGCTGTCTCTTGTTTATGGCCTCCTGAAGCCTTCATTTTTATATCCAGAAATTTCTTCCTTTCTGTTGTGTAATAAAGAATTTGACTGGTCTTTGTCCCTGATTTCTGAAAGGGAGACTTTAAATCTTTGAATTTCCCAAGTAATAGGAATGTCTTTGTTATTTATGAGCCCCTTGGATGGTCACACTTGAGTTTATGCTAAGAGGTGAGATGACTTAGGATCGTCTAGGGGATGGTCGTAAGAAAAACCAACCATGTCACTGGGGAGTCGGGGCTTTGAGCCTGCCCAGCCTCTGGGTATGGGAGGGCACTGGAGATTGACTTCAGCCAATTCAGTCGTGCCTACGTAATGAAATTTCAATAAAAACTCTGGACACCGGAGCTTGGAGAACTCCCCTGAGCAGGGAGCCTGAGGCGGGACTCGATCCCAGGACTCTGGGATCATGACCTGAGCCAAAGGCAGACACTTAACTGACTCAGCCACCCAGGCGCCCCTATTTTTTAAAGATTTTATTCTTAAGTAATTGCTACACCCAACATGGGGCTCGAACTCACAACCCCAAGATCGAGAGTCACATGCTCTACTGACTGAGCCAGCCAGGCACCCCAGAGGGCCTCTGTTTTAGATTGCTATAAAATAAAATGTCTACTATAAAAGTCTACTATAAAAATGTAGACTTGAGGCTTCCAGGGTCCATATCTCCTGCTGTTAGAAGAGCACCTATCTACAAGAGGAATGAAACTCCCTAAAAAGAATTAGAAGAGATGAAGTTAATGTCATTTGGACCCCTAGGGCAGAAGTAGACCAAAGTCTATTTAAAAAAATTGTTTTTTGAGTGAGAGTGCAGGTGAGTGCAAGTGGGCAGAGGGAGAGGGAGAGAAACAATCCTAAGCAGGTTCCATGCCCAGCTCTGGAGTCCAACGCAGGGCTTGAACTCACCACCCTGAGATCATGATCTGAGCCAAAATCAAAAGCCAGATGCTTAACTGAGCTATGCAGGTGCCCCTAAAATCTATTTTTAATGGACCTAGTTATGTGATAAAACAATTTTTAACTTCTTGTTTAAGCTACTTTAAATTGGGTTTTTGTCATTTGTAAGGGGAAGAGCTCTGAATAATAATTATTCCCATTTTACAGATGAGGAAACTAAGACCCAGAAAGATTAATTTTTCCAAGGTTTCCCTGCTTATAAATGGCAGAACGTTGGTATTTGGAGCAAACTCTGATATGCTACCTATAGTATCCACCCACCGGTTCATTCACCCATGCTCCATCCCATTCATTTATTGGACTACCCTTCTACAGGGTAGTGACTACAGGTGACTACAGGGCTAAGACTCCAAAGGCAATAAGCCTTGTCTCACTTGCTAACTCCAGTTCTGAGGCTGAGTTTGGATCAGAGATTGGCAAACTTTTTCCGTAAAGGGCCAGATAGTAAATATTTAAGGTTTTGCTGGCTATACTGTCTCTGGAGTAACTACTCAGCTTTGCTGTTGTAGCCCCAAAGCAACCGTAGACACCATACAGATGAACAGGCACGGCTACATTCCAATAAAACTTTATGTACGAAACAGGTGGCAGGCCGGATCTCTCCCATGGGCCACAGTTTGCCAGTCCTTAGTCTGCATCAGTATTTTGGGGAACATGAGTTGGGAGTGGGAACATGTATGCCTTGCCTTTGTCATTACCGATGAAGGAAAACAAGATTTTAATATTCAAACTCTTGTGTTTGAATCTGGCTTTATGACCTTGGACAAATGAGGGAAGAGATGACAGTTTCCTCACTTGTAAAATAGAACAAATGTGTATCCTGTGAGGTAGTCCATGTGCCTGACTCACAGTGGATGCTCATGAAGGTTAGGTCCATCCCTGTTTCTCATTTATCACCTACCATGTAATGCCAGTATCAGGAGACTTCTCTTTATGGTATCCTGGATGCAGTGAGGACAGTTTGACCCAGCTTGCTGAGTTCATGAGTCCAGCTTCTAAGGATGAGCTTTCATACAAGTTATATAGATTAAGCTCTTGCAGACTCCAAATTTCTCTCTTTTAATAGCTCTACCCCAACTCTTACCTGCACTGTTCCAAACCTAAAACCACTCTAGTACCCAGCAAAACAAAGGGCTCTTCAGTCAACAAGCCTTATGAGACCTAGAAGCAGTTCAGTCTCCTTTTATATCACTCAGGATATCACGCTGTTCCCCAGGTGGCTTTTCAACCTATTTCTTCCAAACAAATACTCCTCTCTAGGAGGAAAGATTGTGTCCATGTGTGTTCGTGGGTTTGTGGGTCCATGACATGTGCATGAATCATGTGTGTCTGATATGCCCTTGTGCCCGTATTGTGATTATAAGATTAAATGTCTGTGGTATGTCCTTCGATGTATATGAGTGACTGTGTATGTGGGTAGAACATATGTAAGTGGCTGAGGGTGTTGGCATTTGTTTGTGTGTGGGTGTGTATTCCGGTTGCTGTTTAGTCCATCCATTTGCGATTCCCAACCTCACAGGGCCCGCAGCGAGCATCTGTTGCACAGGGAAAAGGGGATATGAGGCTCCCGGCCTGGCTCTCAGCCTCATGGGGCCTGTAGGGGGCGTCTAATGTATGCAGAAAATGAAAATGTGTGGCTCCTGGCCTGTGCAGTGGGGGCTTTGGCCTGAGGAGGCTGGGCTGTCTTTTTCCAGAAAGGAGCTGGAAATGAGCAAGAAACCAAATGACTCAGCCCCTGAAAGTCCCTGATCGTGGGAATGGGTCTGCTTCACACCCCATCTTTTTCCAAACCTTCTGTCCATATCTAGAGGGTCCTGGCCCAGCCAGAGGGGCAGAGCTTAGCCCTTTGGTCTCAGGGTGTGGGTAGAACATTGCACAGGACTTCCAGAGGTGACATGACATCAGGATGGGGAGAAGTCTTGAGCAATAGTACACCCCCCTCTTTCCTGCCTCCTGCCCTCTGGAGCTTGAAGTAACACCACTGCCAGGATTTTCTGAACATCCCCTCTCCTTCATTTCCTGCAATTTGGGCTACTCCAGGCCCCAGGGTTCCTCTCTGGGAGAAGTGCAGGAAACAAGGTCCCCTGAACCCAAAATAGAAAGTAATCTATGTGGCTGGAGATGAAGAACCCCAGGGATTCAGAGAGTAGGCAAAGGAGGCTACACAGAGGAGGGATCTCTGCAGAGCCTCGAGGATGGGTGAGGCAGGAGGGAGGACATTCCAGGTAGAATGAACAGTAAGCACAGAGGCTCAGAGGAGGGACAGGGGTTTGGGATTAATCCCAATGTGGGTGAGGAAAGGGAAGGGCAAGTGGTGAGAGAGGCAACGTATATGTGGGTAATACCTGGGGTACTTGGGGCACTTTCTCCTGGTGATGCCATGCCTAGTGATCAAAGTTAATGGAAGACCCTTGTGAACTTAATCAGGCAGGACCACTAGGGTCTAGTATCCCTTGGGTGTGAAGGTTTGAGTCTCTTTGCAGTCACAGAATGTCAACCAGGTGAAGTGCCAGTTGGAGATAGAGGGAATGAGTCATAGTGGAAGTGTGGTGAACATAATTCTAAAATTCCTGCCCCCTGGTGTGTGTGCCCTGTATCTCTTTGATTTGAGATCACCTTAACCTCTTGACCTGTAAATATGGTGGAATATCCTTCATGGGATTAGGTTATGATAAATGACAAAATGGAGGGATTTTGCAGATGTGATTAAGGTCCCTAATCAGTTGATTTTGAGTTCATCAAAAGGGAGATTACCTTGGATGGGACCGACCTAATCAGTGAGCCCTTTAAAAAAGTGTGTAGAGGTAAGAAATAAGCAGCAGCCTTAAAAAAAAATTAAAAAGGGGGTGCCTTGGGGCACCATTGTGGCTCAGTTGGTTAAGCATCCGACTGTTGATTTTGGCTCAGGTCATGATTTCAGGGTTGTGAGATGGAGCCCTGTAGCCCGGCTCCATGCTGGGCGTGGAGCCTGCTTAGGATTCTCTCTCTCCCTTTGCCCTCCCCACCACTCACGTGCTCAATCTCTCTCTCTCTCTCTTACAAAAAAGGGTGTGTGTGTGCCTGGCTGACTCAGTCGGTAGAGCATGTGACTCTTGATCTTGGGGTCGTGAGTCCAAGCCCCATGTGTGGTGGCATAGAGTTCCTTTCTTTTAATAAAGAAAGAAGAATGGAAGAAAAAAAGAAAAAGAAAGAAAGAAAGAAAGAAAGAAAGAAAGAAAGAAAGAAAGAAAGAAAGAAAGAAAAAGAAAACCAGGTGCTCTCATGTTGGCTTCGAAGAAGCAAACTGCCATGTTGAAGAGGGCCATGTGGCAGGCAGCTATAGGAGTTCAGGGCCTCAGTCCTACTAGCACAACCACCAATACCTGGTGAGTTTGAAAGACAACTCAATCTGAAATGAGATTGCAGCCCTGGCTGAAGCCAAAGTTCAGTCTGATGAGACCCTGAGCAGGGAGGACCCAGTCAACATGTACCTGGACTCCTGACCCACAGAAACTGTGAAATAATAAATTTGGATTTTTCAACGCTGCTGAATTTGTGGTGATTTGTTACATAGTAATAGAAAACTAGTATGAGAAGGAAGTACATAATAAATGCTAGTTAAGCCCCAGGGCTATTTTCATAACTACAGACTATAGTTTTTAACCATATTTTCCTCCTGGTTTTGAAATGCCCCTCTTTCTTTAACTGATTCCCATTTCTTTCATCCTCCTTTATCCATTCTTTTTTTCTTTTTTTAAGATTTTATTTATTTATTTATTTGAGAGAAAGAGAGAGGGAGCATGATTGGGGGGAGGGGCAGAGAGAGAGGGAGAAACAGACTCCCTGCCGAGCAGGGGGTGAGGAGGGGGGTGGTGCTCAGTCCCAGGACCCTGAGATCATGACCTGAGCCAAAGGCAGACGCTTAACTGACTGAGCCACCCAGGTGCCCCTGTTTCATTCTTGAAGATAGATTTTTGTGGTGATATTATTACTACTCACCAAGATGCTGATTTACTTCTTCTGACAGTCACTCCCTTAAAGTTGAGTATGGTTGAGGGCGCCTGGGTGGCTCAGTCGGTTGAGCGTCTGCCTTTGGCTCAGGTCGTGATCCCGGGGTCCTGGGATCAAGCCCCACATCGAGCTCCCTGCTCAGCAGGGGAGTCTGCTTCTCCCTCTGCCCCTTCCCTCGCTCATGCTCTCTCTTGCTCTTAAATAAATAAAATCTTTTTTAAAAAAGTTAAGTATGGTTGTATGATACACTTTGTCCAATGAAATGTGTATAGAAATGGCATGTGTCATTTGTGGATAGAAGTGTTTAAACAAGAGTTGCCCTGACTGTCTTTCCTGGCTGCAGCGCTCATGGAAACATGTGTCGAGATGAAGGAGCATGCCAGAAGATCAAGGCAGCCTAGAATGTTGAGCTGCCACGTGGAACACAGCTGTGCTGAAGGCCCCCCGAGCCCCATAGCAGGCTTGGTGTGCATGGGGAATAAAGTTTTATTGTGTTAAGGTACTCAGATTTGGTGTCATTTGTTATTGCAATATAACCTAGCTTATCCTGACCGATCAGGTGTGTTGTTGGTGGTTACCAGGTGTTGTAGAATAGAGATGAGATTATAACAAACTAGAAGAAGAATGGATGTCACCCTGAGATCTTGGATTTAGAATTGGATTTTGCTATGGGCTGAATTGTGTCTGTGTGACTGTATCTGGAGATAGGGTCTTTAGGAAGTAAATTAGATTAAATGAGGTCATAAAGGTAGGGCCCTAATCTGATAGGACTGTGGCCTTATAAGAAGAGAAAGAGAGAGAGGTCTCTTTCTCTCTGTCATGGGCCATAGTGAGAAGGCAGTCATCTGTAAGACAGGTAGAGAGCTCTCACCAGTTCTCATCAGAAACTGACCATGCTGGCACCTTAATCTTGAACTTGTAATCTACAGAACAGTGAGAAACTAAAGGTCTGCTGTTTAAGCCACACAAACTATGGTATTTTATTGTGGCAGCCCAAGCTGACCAAGACAGATGTGGTCATTGCTAAAACTGAATAGTCTCTCTTGGAGGAGGAGTGAAGTTTTTTGGTTGTATTAGCAAAAGTGATAGTATATTAGGAAATACCCTTACATTTTTAAGAGGCCTAGGGTTTGGGACAAAGGGTGGATTTTGATGTTGGATAGCCAGAGGGTAAGCTGTAGAAAACAATTTATCGTTGTTTTCACTGCCCACAACCTTACCCCCTTTCTGTATTTGAGGAATTTCCTATTATATTAGTCTTAGTTACCAATAGTTACCTTCCATCATAAAATACCCAAAGGTCATATACTAATTCTCACCCCCTTTACTGTTAGGCCTTGGGCACATGACTTAGGCTTAGCCCATCAGAAGCACCTTCCGGGGATTGTGAATAAGAAGATAGTAGTGACGCAAAGGAGCAGGATTAGTAGAGAATTTGGTGGTGGTGGGAGTGGTGGCAGAAGTGATGTGGGTTTTCCAGCGACACCGTAGCTGTGATTACAGGGTAAAATCTGGTGAGCTGATCACCTAACATTTGTGGGGCTTGGAGCAACAGTACAAATGAAACACAACATACCACGTATCTAAATATTTAAAAGTTATGGGGCACCTGGGTGGCTCAGTCGGTTAAGCATCTGCCTTTGGCTCAGGTCATGATCTCCCTGCTCAGTGGGGAGCCTGCTTCTCCCTCTCTCTGTACCCCTCCCCCCACCCGCTCATGCTCTCTGTCTCTCTCTCAAATAAATAAATAAAATCTTTACCGACTGAGCCACCCAGGCATCCCAGTAAATAAAATCTTTAAAAAATTAATATTTTCAAGTTCTAGATCAAGCTAACACATTGTCAAATAAAAATCACTCTCTCTTACTGCCTTGAAAAATATGCGTTTAGAGCAATTCAAAGGCCAGGTTCAAATTTAGAATTCTTGGACTCCTTGGAGTTCTATGATGGAATGAGGTGGTAAGGGGAGAGCCAAGCCCCAGCGCTCTACTTGTCCCCCTTCTCTTCCCAGCCCCTCTTCTTGTACCCTCAGTTTCATCATGAACCATAAAGGGCCTCATGCTTGGTGTAGGCAGTCTGGCCCCATACATCCAAGCTCCTTCTCTGTTCCCTGGAAATAGCTACCTCTTGGCAACCATCTGGAAGCAGGGAGTGACGCAGTCCATTCTAGGAAGGATGTCTCAGAGGAAGAGGCCTGCACAGACTCTGGAAGCTGCTTGGGGCCACTTGGGTGGGGAGTTCTCTAGTTTTCAGTTCCTGAAATGTGCTCCAGAAGGAGAAGCACAAGCCCCAGGTGGGCATGTCCCCTTAGCCCTGTGTACTCTTTGCCCTGTGCCCAGAGCTATGACTGGAGGAGAGCCAGAGCAGAGCCCTCCGAGGTGTGGAATGCTGGGCAGGGGCTCCAGCTGTCTGGACATAAGGATGGTATTGGCATTTGGCGCCCCTTCTGGGGATGCTGCATGGAGGGATGTCTGGACCGTCCTGGCTCTACTACAAGATTTGCAAGTGGTTCCAGCTGCTCAGGCTTGCTTCCTCTTCCATTTTCTACAATCTCCCAGGCTCTTTTCAATAAATCACTTTTCTGTTTAGATCAGCTAATGAGTTTTAGTAGCTTGCAAGGGAAAATCCTTGTTAATACATTTGTCTATTTGCCTTTTCGTGTGTGTGGACAGGTAATGTAATCTTCCTTAGAGGGTTTCATTCAGCCTCATGAAGCCCAAGAGCCTGTCTATCTTGTTCACTATTGTATCACCAGCACCTAGAACAGTGCCTGGTAAGAATAAATGTTCTGGGTTCCAGTGATGTGGCATCACTTTAGACACAAGGATTTGCCAGGGTTAGGACCCTGTATCATGGCAGCCCTGAGACTAGTGGGGGCCTTACACTAATAGATATTCTGACACTTACGGCCGCCATGCCGAGGCGCCGTTTACATAGACTACAGGAAAAATGGTATCCCTGGAGTTATACAATATTGATGTCTCGCCTGACAGGCATGGTGTTCCTGACAGTGGTAGGATTTCCTGAGAGGAATGGTAACCTGAGAGTAATGGGGGACCTTGACATTGATGGGGGTCCTGTCAGCAACGGGGACATCATTAGGTATTAGGATGTCCTGTCAGTCAGTGTTCTTGAATTGATAGAGGGCTTTTAAAATGTTGGGCCCCTGGTCGAAGGGGTGGCTTTTTGGAGGAGACTTCTTGAAATGATGATCTGACAGGTATGAGATTGGCAAGGTGACTGAGGTTTGGATGGTGATGGATCCAGACTTCCAGGGACGGTGACTCTGAGATCCAGAGCCCTGGGGGATCGGGTTGTCCTGGTAGGGCAACGTGGAAGCTGCTGGGGTTAAAGCCATCCCAATTCCGCTGGGTTGGAGCCCAGGGCAGCTCATGTCTTCTGCCTCCCCACAGGACCCATGGAAGGCCAGAAGGTCCTAGGAACAGGAATGGGGGCAGACAGGTCTAACTCCCCCATTTATTCTGATCCTCGGAGGTTTCCTGGTTCTTGTCCTCCTGCCCTGTCCTGCCTGATCCTGGCCCCTCAGGAGATGGACGTGGCCCTCAGAAGCTGGTCCTTCAGGAGTCTGATCCCACCCCTGTGATTCCCAGATTCTCTGCCCTGTGGAGGTGGCCCCCACCCTCACTGGGTCAGAACCTGGCCCCACCCCTTCCAGAATCCTTGCCCACATGACCCCCTTGTCCTGCCCCTATATTTCAGGATCCCACGCCCTACCCCTCATTTCTCCTGTTCTTTTAACATCACCCGGTCCTGGCCTCTGATACTCCCCTGGGAATGGAGGTAAGAATGTGGGCATATTTGTGGCCTGATCTCCATCTCTACTGCTCCCCCTTGGGGATACTGAGACTTGAATAGACCTGGAGAACGTGGGCCTATTTCCTCTCAGCTCTGCCATTTACTAGTTCCGTGGACTTGGGAGCTCACACTACCTCTCGGTGTCTCCATTTCCTCGTCTATAAAATGGGACTAGTGCTCTCCACTTCAGAGGTTCGTTAGAGGACGCAGTGATATAATGCCCATAAAGGACTCCGCTTGGAGCCTGGCACATGGTTAGCATCCCAACGTAATGGCTTTCCCTATTCCTTGAGGGCCGCTTCCTCAGACCTGGCCCTGCTATATTGTTTCCCATTTTTATTTAGGAGATGGGTCAACTCACAGAGGTGGTATGTATAGTAGCTTAGAGTACAGATTCTGGAGGCAAACTGCCCAGCTAGGATGCCCCCAGCTCTGTCACTTTACCGTCTGTCCAGCCTGGGCAAGTGACTTAAGCTCTGCACCTCAGTTTCCCCAGCTGTAACATAAGAATGGTACTAGGACTTACAGCACTGTCCAGCACTCGTGGTGAGCTAGCCAGTGGAGTAGAGCCTTGTCTTTCTATGTGAATAAGTCTCAGGGGCCGCTGAGGAAGTTCTCTGACCAGAGAAGTGCCAGCTTATTCTTACGGAGGAGTTCTTGAGGAAATTCCCCACTTGGGAGTCCTGCTCCATTGTGAGACTGTTATTTCCAAGATTTTTCTGGCTGTTTCTGAGTTTCCCGGAGGCCAGAAAAGGGGAGCCTAGGGGTGGGGGCTTACCGAGAAGTCGAACATGAGCTGATGAAAATATGATCAAAACCGTATGGGGCTGGCTTTTACCAAACACTTACCCAAGCAACAGAGACAGCCCCAATGTCTTGAGAACTGGATGTGCTCCAGGTATGAGTTGGGCGGGGCATCGTGGGAAAGGGCCATTTTCAGTTACATTTTTTGTTATTCAAATGAGTTCTGGGGCTTGTTCTGTGCCAGCCCCTGAACAGAGCAATGTTGGCAATGGAGATGAACAGGTCCAATCCCTTTCTCTGGGAACTCTATCAATAGACAGGACAGGGAGCTTTTTTGTCCATCATATAGGTGGGAGCTGGAAGCTCTCTGAGCAGGGATGTCAGGTCCCTTTGAGGAGATGTTGGCTGCTGGGGCCTTAGGCCTTCAGGGCATGGCGTTTTCACTCAGCTGTTGGCCTTAAGCCAGTAGCAGGAGCCCTGTGCCCTAGACAGGAAGGTGTCTATTCAGAGGCAGGTAGCAGGGCCCTTGTATTCTGGTTGGGGATGTAGAAGTCCATACTATCCCTTGGAGAAGTTGGCAGCCTCATCATTGTCAGGTAGGCAAGTAAGCTTCTGGCACCCAGAACTCGGGATAACGACACACTTGTCAGTAATTCATAGTAAAACAGAGAGCAGGTGTGTTAGATGAAGTCACAGTGCTGAGAATGTTTGAGTGGGTCGGGGCAAGTCACAGATTGCTGGGCTAAGCCCTCACATATCCGGCAGGGAGATAAGAGGCTAAGAGCCAGTGCCCAGGAGGGGTTGGTGGCTGGGGAAGGGAAGGCTCTGGCTGGAAAAGGGATAGGGAGGGCTGCATGCCTGCTCCCTGTGGTACTTGGGTGACTGCTCCCTCAGACTTTCTTGAAATTCTTTATTCCCCAGGCCTCCAGGGTCTGGCCAGAGGCTGTTCAGTCTAAGCCCCTTCACTAGCTCCTGAATTATTTTCTCTCTTCCTGAGTCTCAGCTCTTTCTTTGTTCCCAGAGGGTGGTCCCTGGGGCCCCAAGAAGTAGGGACATTTCTGAATGTGCATGACTTTGGGGGATCCCATGTGATTGCTGGGGGTTAGTCTGAGACCCAAAGATGCATGAGTCAAATTTTTGGAGGGACTTTTAAAACTTAAGCACCTCTCCCTATACACCTGACTGATGGGGGACCTAAGGTTTTGGTGATGGGGAGTAAGGAAGACACTTGACCGGAGTGGCCCAATGAAGTGCCGAAGCAGGACAGTGGGTTGGGCACTGAGCTCAGACTTGTTCCTGTACTCCCTCAGGACAGTGGCAGGGAGGCGGAGTCCAGGGCCTCTGTCATAGCAGTATCTTCCTCAGGGCTCGTGCCCTCACTTCCCCTACTCTATCTGGGTTTTCCCCCCAAGAGTCCAAAGGGAGGTTTATGTCTTCCTCTGTGACAGGCTGACTTTTACTTGGCTTCACGGGGGACTGAGAAGGGTGTGAAGCAATGTGCTCCCCTCACACCTGTGTTTGTCCTCTGCCTGCTGGAGTACAGGCCACAGGGTCCAAAAGGTGTCAGTAGCTGGGACCCCTGGAGCTCCGTAGTTGGCTGCCTTGATGGGTGGATTGATGGATGGAGGAGCAGGTGGGCGGAGGAGCAGAAGGATGGCTGGCAGTCTCTTGGGGGCAGAGACGGCTAGGCGGCCGGGTGCACGGGTGCAGGGGTTGGACGGCTGATTTCCCCAGGCAGCAGAGCCACACTTCCCAGCTACAGCAGTCGTTCCTGCCAACTATCCCCATCCCGCCCACTCCTGTCACTCTAAGGTCTGGGATATCTGAGATTTTGAATACCTTACTTCTGGGAGCAGAGGGGAGGAAGAAGCAAACTGCTGTGCACTCAGCTCAGCGAGGAGGGGCTGGCACAACCCCCTCACCACTGCCCCCCTTCCCAGCCTGTCCAGGCCTGGTTTTGTTACCAGATGAGGTATATCTGGTATAATGATGACCCCCCCTTTCCAGGTAACGATGCTCAGTCTGCTGTCATAGCTGCCATCTAACCCCAGTGCCACAGCTTTGCTGCTGTCCGTGGGACAGGCCCTTAGAGGCCCAAGTTGAAGACCAGCAGCTTCCCCAGGGGACTTCCCAGGCATGAGGAGTTCATTCCTTCCAGAGCAGTCTGTGGTATGCTCCAAGAGTCACAGTGCTTTCATTGCCCAAAGAGGAGACTCCTCTGTAACTCCCTGGTCTTAGTGTTGCCTTGGCCCAGGTGCTCACGGGGGCTTCAGGGGTGGTGGTGGGGTTCCTCCATGATAAATCTCCCTAGCTCCCTGGCTGCTGCTTCTTCCCCCCTCTGGGCCCTCTTCCACCCGGACTTCTGGCTCCCAGGTCTATCTGTCAGTATCTCTGAGAAGTGTGGCCCCAGCATTGCTCAGATCGTGCTGCACCTGGCCCAGCCTGACTGAGTGAGAGAGGATGGCTGGCCTGAAGGTCAGATTCTGTGTGGCCAGCTGGACCCTCACCGCTGGCTGTTGAGCCTTTCTTCACATATGTATTCATTTTCTAGACAAATATTTTTTGAGTGACTACTTTGTGCCAGGCAGTGACCACCAGGGAGACAGTGGAAGCCAAAATAGACGTGATCCCTCTTGAGGAAGGCTGACAAACTATCAGTTATAACTCAGTGTGATGAGTGCTGCAAGGGGAGAGGGGCAAGAGCCCTGGGAGCTTGGGAGGAAGGAGGCTTCTTCACCTAGCCTGGAGTCGGGGAGGCTTCCTGGAGAAAGAGTCATCAAGACCCAGATGGGAAGGCAGGTGAGGCTGTGAGAGAGAAGTGTGTTCCAGACAGAGGGAATGGTGTGGGTGGATGGGTACTTTCCCTGCCCCACCAGTAGAGCTGGGCCTCTTCTTTCCCCCAGCCAGGAAAGCTCGTTCTTGACAACTCGCTTCCCTCTGATGACACCTGATCCCTGAGACACCTGGATACTTAGCCTTGGAGAAGAAAGACTGGGAGGCATGAAAGAGTTTGGCTCAGTCGGAGAACAGACACAGGATTGGTGTCACTGAACCGTGGAGAGTGAGAGGGCTGTGAGGAGACCCGAGGCGGGGCTTGATCGTGGGAACTGATCCCGAGGACATAGGGTGTTAAGTAGGGGTCCATGAGGAGGTTGCTCAGGTTGCAGAGGGAAAATTAGATCCTGCCATTCCATCTCCCCATTTCTTATCCTGGTCCTCCCAGACAGACAACAAACAGCAGACAGACAGAGCCATGGGTACCAGGGGGGCTTTATTGGAAGCATTGCGGTCTGGGTGTGGAGGAGAAGCTGCGCTCCTGCCACACTCACCCCTGCTCACACTCACACTCACACTGACACTCCAGGCCCTGTCCCGGCTGGGTCAGGTCTGGTGCAGACTTGCTGGAGGCCTGCTCCTTCCTTCTGATCCTTGGTTCCCCAGGGCTGCAGTGACTCACATCCCTTCACTCAGACATAGGGCTCCCTCTGGGGCTGTCAGGGGCTAACCGCTGTGGCGCTTGTTCTGGGGGAGGAAGGAGAGGCAGGTCATGGGTTGGGGTCTTGGGCAGGGGCTCCGAGGGAGGAGGTAGGGCTGGGGAGTGCCGGGCTTGCCTTTGCAGAGTTCTTCTGCAGTCTCCGGATGATGCGGTCCACCCAGGGCTGGTCTGGGGGTGCACAGAGCTGATGACCCCTCAGTGTGGTGAACCTGGAGTCAGAGGCCAGAGGTCAGAGAAAATGGAGCCCTGGAACCCGGCTTCCTGGTGGGCCCTGGTGTGAGGGCAGAGGCTGGGGACCACATCTGGGAATCGGTTTCAGGGGCTTCCTTGAAGCGGTTGGGCTTGGCAAGGAGAAGACAGGTAAGAAGATGGAGGTGTCACCAGTGGCTGTTGGGGGAGATGAGGCTAGATAGGCTCCCCCCACAACTCACACAACAGCAGGCACTCTACAGCCATCCTTGATGAGGAGGTAGCGAAAGGCTCTCACGATATTCCCTGGGATAGGACGCTGGGTTACAGACAGGCAGCAGTCTTCGGCATCATTGGCACCGCCCAGAGCTGGGGTGGGGATAGCGGAAAGAAGGTGGTGTCAGGACACAGGACCCTGAGGAGGGGAGGCCACAGCCCTAAGTGAGATTAAGAGTGTGTGTGCGTGTGTGTGTGTGTGTGTGTGTGTGGTTAGGGGGGTCAGTTAAACCTGGTATTCATCTGGCGTATATCAATTTGGCCCTAATGGCTGCTAAATATATTGAAGTACTTCTAAGCTGTTTGGTAAACAGCCATCGCCCTGAGCCCCACAAATGCCTTCCCGCTGCCCTGATCACCCCAACCTCTCTCCCTAGACCTCTCAACTGCCACATAAATGAAGCGTTGATGCTGCTCACAGCATGGGGGTGGGGAGGAGAGGTGGGGAGTGAGGGGTGAGGCAGTAAGAGACTGGGGGACTTAGAGGACTTATGAACTGTTAAATATTTGGACTATCAGCCCTGTCTCAGCGTCTCCCATTCTCCCCACTGTAAACAAATGTATACTGTTCTCTCCTGTCTGGGAAACTGAGGCAGCAGGAAACAGAGGCTGCAGAAAGAGGGGTAGCCATAGGCCCTGGGATACACCAAGAGACAGACACACATTGGAATTCAGGGCCCAGTTATACTCACACTCACAGGCACACACACAGGGCTCAGGGAACCCCCAGGTTCACCCAAACATGCAGACCTAACTCAGTGTCCCCCACATTCAGTGCCAAACAGTCTGAGATTTAGACACCCCTCCCCCAAGCCCACCAAAAGCCTTCCCTCAGCCTTACCAGGGGAGGTCCAGAGACTCAGCAGGCTGAGGGCCAGGAGTGCAGCTGCTTGGGATGCCATGGAGGGCGGACAGAGGCAGACCAACAGCGAGCGTGAGCGCGGGTGAATCTCTGGGTGTGTGCCGGAGTCTTATGAGGCTGAAACTTGGCTGGCAGTGGGAGGGAGCAATGCGAAAAGCACAGGCGTCCTTGTGGGGTGTGAGGGGGTCTGGGAATGTGTGTGAAAGCCTGTGTGAGGCTGCAACTGCCTCTTATTTATGGCTCAGAACTTTCGCTTTCCCTGCTCAGAAATTCCCCTCCACATCCATTCCGTGGATTCCCCTTTGCCCCCCTCTTTCTGACGGAACCTGACCCTGCCCCCCCTTCTTCCCGCCTCAGTAGCTTCCCTGCTCTTCTGCTTTCTTTGGCTTCATCTCTGTGAACCTAAGCAGTCTGCCAAGAGAAGGGACCTTGCCATGTCAGCTGCAGATCAAGGGTCTGCAATATCACCTTCTTCGTGGTGCTTGCGTCATTAGTCATAGGGCTGGCTTTCAGAGATGATGGTCAGGATTGGGGGGTCAGGGTGAGGAGTTGCATCCCCTTCCCTAAGTTTATCTCTCATTCTCATTCTTGTCTCTGTGGTTCTCTCTTCTCTCTGGTGCAGGTGGTGGTGAAGAAGGCTCTCTGGTCCTCTCAGAACAATCATGAAGCCTGGGGTAGCCTCCCAGTGCTGCCGGTCCATCATCTGGGAACCAGTCACTTCCTTAGGACAAGCAGAGTTGAAAGGCAATGTTCCTTGGGAGGAGGTCTGGCACCCCTCCCACATCTCAGGCCTCTGGGATTCAACCTCTTGGCTCAGCCAGCACTGCCCCTTACTCTATTTGCCATGTTCCTGTGTCTAACACCTGGGTCAACAGAACAGCTGGAGGGAGGCCGGCCTGGAATAGCTCCCTTCATCTTTTCCCTCCTCTCAATACTGGGAACCAAGAGGGGATTTTTAAGGAGAGGGGCCGTCAGCTCATACTCAGACAATCCCCAAATTTCAAGGAATCGACAGATGGAGGCGGGGGGGACAACTGATTTCCCATCCTTATGAGAAAGACCAGGACTCAGAAGGGAAATTAATATGTGGAACACCCATTCAACCATCCCGCCCAAGCTCTGGACCCTCTTTTGGATGGGGTGGGATCATAAATTTCGGACTTACCTTTCTTTCCATCCATTAATAATAATAATAATAGCAATCATATTTCTTATTGTTTACTCTACACTAGGCTCTGTATCAAGGACTCCACTTCACTAACTTCCCCAACAAATCTATGAAGTAATATTCATTCATTCATTCATTCATTCATTCATTTTTGAGAGAGAGAGAGAGAGCGCATGCACGAGTGGGGGTAGGGGGAGAGGGAGAAGCAGACGCCCTGATGAGCAGGGAGCCCGATACAGGACTCGATCCCAGGACCCCGGGATCATGACCTGAGCCAAAGGCAGACACTTAACCGACTGAGCTACCCAGGTGCCCGTAATTTTTATTATTAACATATTATTGTTTCTATTTTACACATAAAGAAAATGAGGTTCAGAGCACAAGACCATATGGCAAGTAAGTGTCTTGTACCTAGGTGTCTTTTGCTGTAAGGCTTACACTCTTTACCTCTATCCCATGCTGCCTGTCTGCCAACTGTCCATTGATCATAGAACAGTACAGATGAGTGAGACTCTACAGATAGAACGCCTTGGTTGGGATTCAAATTCCACCACTTGCTAGCTGTGTCACCATGTGCAAGTTATCCAGTTCCTGTGTCTTAATACCCTTATCTATAAAGTAGGAATGGTACTAGATCTACTTCTTGGGATTAAGTGAGGTAATCTGAGTAAAGTCCTTAGTTTAGAGGATGGCAAGTAATAAACATTCATCAAATATTGACCATAGTTATTAT
The DNA here is from genome assembly GCF_017311325.1 of Ursus maritimus. Lineage (NCBI taxonomy): Eukaryota > Metazoa > Chordata > Mammalia > Carnivora > Ursidae > Ursus > Ursus maritimus. The sequence continues at coordinate 24,272,219 of NW_024424119.1, forward strand.
TCTATCCTTTCATTCAGATAATGTCAGTTCCTCTGTCTTTCCATTTTGCATTGATTTATGCATCCTCCTGCTTCTGGTGGTTCTGATTATTCCCTGTTGTCCCACCCTCACTCATCCTCCCACTCTTCTCTACCCTGCTCTGTTCTCTGGAAGGCTGACCTCTATAGACTGAATTACTCAGGATCCCTTGCCCTCCAGCTTCTGTTTGAGTCTGGTACGCGGGAGGCAGCCGCAGGAGATCACTGGGTGATAGGAGAGAGAGGTTAATTCCCCAGATCCTGCAGTCCTGACAATGAATACTTTTCTTTCTGGTAGTTGTTCTCAAGGAGTGGTCTTCAGGCAGCGGCAGCAGCATCACCTGGGAGCTTGTCAGAAATTCAAATTCTCAGGTTCTACTCCAGAACCTGTATTTTAACACATCCTCTAGGTGACTAATACATGCTGAAGTCTGAGAACCACTGATCTACAGTTAAGATTCTTTGGGGCTGCCTCCTCTCTATGCATCTCTCTGTAAGGCTCCTGAAACACTGTTTGGTCTTCTTGCCCCATCGGGCTTTGGTATGGTAATGGTTTCCCCCTATTGCTAAATCCTGGGTGGCTCACCACCCTGTATTGGCTTCTTAATCCTGATTCCACCTCTTAAATAGCTCCTTTATTAAAATCTTTCTGGTTAATGTTTTTTGACTGTGCCCCCTGTTTCTTGCCAGGATCCTGATACAGTAAATGGTACCAGAAGAGATCCCTGGAAATAGTTTCCCTACAATGGGATTCTAGGATGGGGCTGCTCATGTATTTGATGAATCCGCAGATAATCTCTGCGTGGGGAAAGAGGACACTAAGTAATCTGGAGCATGAAGAAGCTTCAGCCACTTGGATTATCAGCAGTGAAGCATAGGGTGGAATACTGTGGAGGGAAAGGCATTAGGAGATAAAAAATGACTGAGGTACTTAATTACTATGGCCACAAATGGTGATTTCAAATAGTGAGGACATATATAGTTGAGTGGGTTGCCTGTTTTTGATAATGTTAGCAAAATTATATTTTAAAAAAAGGTGAAAAGACACTGTGAACTTCTAACTCAAAGTATGGGTGGAGATCCAGATAAACTCTGTGGGATTCTTAAGAAACCTTTATTTTATGTGATCACATGGCAGATGTGGCTGAGGATCAAGCCCAAGACCTGATTGTATGGGTTGCAGAGTTGTGACACCAGGTAAATGCACAACTCTACCATAACCCTTATGCTAGAATAAGGGTGCTGTTGGAAAGGAGTAGGATTCTGAGACTTGTGATGAGGACATCTGGACAGAGATGAACAAAGCTGATAATCTTTAAAAATATTTTAATTTTTAAGTTTAAATTTTTTTTTAATTTTAAAAATTTTTAAAAAGTAATCTCTATGCCCAACTTGGGGCTCAAACTCACAATCCCAACATCAAGAGTCATATGTTCTATCAATTGAGCCAGCCAGGCATCCCTAAACCTGGTAATTTTGGATCTTCAAATCGCCCTGAACCTTTCTTGCTGGCAGAAGAACATCCTCCTCCTGGTCTTTCCTTCCATCAAAAAGATGTTTTTAATAACTCCCTGGCACAGGGCGTGCATTTTCTCTTCAGGACTTACCATGATGATTCCTCATAGTCTCTATAGGATGTCCGTTTGAGGCGTTATTAGACACTGTCTTATGTTAATACTAGTCTTGGGGACCCAAAATCCCACTGTGGTCCACCAGTCAGAGTGAGGCTTTATAGAGGTCAAGTGACAGAAGGATCTTGATCCAGATCCGTCTCACAGTGGGTCTGTTATGCCTGTTCACTGGTTATTTCTCTAGGTTCAGAATGTATGGCGGGAATAAGTATACTTAGTCATTATCCAAATCTTCACGCTGGTTCCTTGACCAGGAAGTAAAGAAAATTATGGTAGAATGGGCCAAGTGGAAGTCCTTTGAACTGTGCTTGCCCTACCACATTCCCTGCTACAACAGGAAACTTGAAAGTAATGCTATATTCCTAGAGAAATTGCATAGATTAGAGCACCTTCGAAGACTTAAAAGATGTTACAGCCCTTGGCACTGGGCAATCTTATTTCAAGGGGAATAATGGAATCTGTGAGTGCTAATAATCTAGCACAGGCCTTTTTTCTATGTCAGTCAATTAGAGACCATTGAAATCTGTTTCTTTCTTTCCCTTTTTCTTTTTCTTTTTCTTTCTTTCTTCTTTCTTTCTTTCTTTCTTTTTCTTTCTTTCTTTTTTTTTTTTTTGAGAGAGTGAGTGAACTGAGAGTTGGGGGGATGGGGGAGGGGAGGGACAGAGGGAAAAGAGAGAGAATCTCAAGCAGGCTCCATGCCAAATGTGGAACCCAATTTGGGGCTTGATCTCATGACCCTGAGATCATGACCTGAGCCAAAATCAAGAGTCAGATGCTTAACTTACTGAACCACCCAAGTGCCCCAGAAATCAGTTTCTTTTCCATTGGAATGACAGGAATACACTGTCACTGTCTTACCACAGGAATATATCAATGTTCCTGCTCTTTGTCATAAGATAATCTTGACATCCCACAGAATATCAACTGATGACATTATGCTTACTGCCTCTGGTGCACAAGAAATAGTAACCACACTCCTAAAGCCAATATTATATACCTGTTAACTGATGAGAATTTAAATAAAAATTTGAAGGAAAAAAAAAAAAAGAAAGGGCAATTACCTTAAATGCCTTAGTAAGACCCACATATGCCAGGGAGAGAGAAAGAAATCCTACAAAAATCTAGGATCCTGCCACATAGGTGAAATTTTTAGGTCATTGTGGGTGGAAAGAAGAAAAGTAGTGGTCTGTGGTGTGTTGCACCTTCACCATGAAGAAAGAGACACAATACTTAAATGGAAGTTTGGATTTTGGAGGCAACATATACCGTATTTAGGTGCACTTCTGCAAAATATTTACTGGATATGACATAAAGCTATGGTTTTGAATGAGGCCCAGAGCAAGGAAGGGCTGGGCAGCAAGTCCAGTTTCCAGGAAAGTCGCCCTGCTCCTTGGGTCTCATGGCTCATAAATCCAATGAACTTCAGGTTTTCTGTGGCAGACAAGGGTGCTATAGGAACCCCAATAGGAGAACGACACCTTAGGGTGTTGGAGTAAGGCCACACCTCTTCTGCTAACATATGTCTATTTGAAAAGCAGCTCCTGATTAGCCACTGGGCCCTGGTCTAAAACTCAGACTCTAGTTCACACAGTGACAATGTGGCCTAACAGCATTACCTATAGAAGATCATGTAGTTGGGGGGCGCCTGGGTGGCACAGCGGTTAAGCGTCTGCCTTCAGCTCAGGGCGTGATCCCGGTGTTATGGGATCAAGCCCCACATCAGGCTCCTCCGCTAGGAGCCTGCTTCTTCCTCTCCCACTCCCCCTGCTTGTGTTCCCTCTCTCGTTGGCTGTCTCTATCTCTGTCGAATAAATAAATAAAATCTTTAAAAAAAAATAAAAAGTGCTCTCATTAAAAAAAAAAAAGAAGAAGATCATGTAGTTGGATGTGAACAGCATTCCATTGTTAAATGGTCATTGTCCTTATGAGATCAGGCCTTAGAAGTTTCAGAAAGCAGGAGTAAAAGCATGGGCAGGTGGCTCAGTTTCCTATTTGCATTGTTTTTCTTCTGATCACACTTACGCCTTCATGGGGACGTTTTCTACAGTTAACAGAGGGAGAAAATGCATGGTCTTGATTTTTAGATGGGTCTCTAAGGTATGCCGACCCTGAAAGAGTGGTGAAGGGAAATCCTTTCAGTGGGCAGAATTTCAGGCAGTACATTGAATGTCAACATTGTCGGGAAGGAGAGACGGCCTGAGGTTTGGAGGTGTACTAATTCACCTGCCGGGGGTGCCTACCTACCCTCACCTTTGTAAAAGCTTCCTTCACATTTTTTCCTACCCTCACCTTTGTAAAAGCTTCCTTCACATTTTTTCCCATTAAACCTTTTTGGACATGCCATTTATTTCCCACGCACATCCTGAATGAGATAAGAGTATAGTGCAGGGCTGGCATAGAAGTTTCAATTAAATTTTAACACTGTCTGCCTGGAATGCCTGTTGGGAAAGATCCTGAGAACCAGCAGGAAAGAGTGAAATAATGAAACAATAATAAACAAGGGATTTGTAACACATTCATTCAATAAATATTTGTTGAAGGCCCCCTATGTTCCAGACACTGTTCTTGGCACTGGGATATAGCAGTAAACAAAACAGACATTTCTGCTCTTGCAGTGTCCTTAATCTAATGAAGGAGACAGGCAATAAGCAAAACAAGAAAAATATATAGTATTTCAGATGACAGTAAGTGCTATGAAGAAAAATAAAGAAAGCCAGAGGGATAGGGAGCATTGGGGAGGGGGGTCAGGGAAAACTTCACTGAGAACATTTGAGAAGAAAGTTTGTGTGAAGAAGGTGAGGGAGAGAGCCATGCAGAGATCTGGGGAAGATGTTCCAGGTAAAGAAAATAGCGAGTGCAAAGATTTTGAGATGAGAGTGTGTTTGAGGAATAGAAAGGAGGTCAATGTTTGGGAGGCAAGGGAGCGAAGAATAGAGTGGTAGGAGTTACAGTCAGATAATAATGGGCCAAATGGTATAAGGCTTTGTAGGCCATTGTAGGGTTTATGTTTTCCTGTGAGTGAGATGGGGAACCACTGGAGGGTTGACAGAGGTGTGACATGATCTGACTTGTTTTAGAGGTTCCTCTGGCTGTCGGATGGAGAATAGGCCAAAGTAACGCAAGAAGGGAAGCACAGAGACCAGGTCAGAGGCTCCTGCGATAATTGAGGGGGGACATTATGTTACCAAGAGTTGGTAAGAAGTGGTTAGATTCTGGAAATATTTTGAAGGTAAAGTCATGGGCTTTGCTGAGGGGTTTGGCATAGACTGTGAGAGAAAGAAGAGGCAAGAATATTGCAATATTTTCGGCTTGAGCAATGTGATGGATGGAGTTGTATTTATCAAGATGTGGATGACTGCAGAGCAGTGGGTTTGTGGGAAGATCAGGGGACTCTCTTGACTTGTTAAGATGAAGCTGCTTTTGGACATATAAGTGGACATGTTAAGTAGGCAGCTGGTAATATGTATCTGAAGATCGGGGAGAGATTTTAGCTGAAGATGCAAATTTGGGAGCATATGGATGGTATTTGAGGCCGTAAGACATTGAGATCTCCAAGGGAGTATGGGTAGAAGAGGTTCATGTTCAAGCCCGGAAGCTCCCGACATGGACAGATCAGCGATAGGAAGAAGAATCAGGGAAGGAGGGGGGCTGTCAGGGTGTTATGATGGTACCCATTATCATGACAAAAAGGGAAAGGACACAGGGCCCATGGGTGGAAGGTTTAAAGCACCCACTCCTTAGCCTTTGGTTAAGATGATCCAGTGGGGGTGGAAATGGGAGATTGGGTGCCAAGGAGGTGGGTTTGAGACAGTTCACTCTCTTCCCAGCCAAGTCGTCTTTGTGGGGTTCCTGGTTCAGTGTGAGCCCTGGACCAGTCACCTTACAGCTCAGGGCAGCCCATTCCAGCCTAGACCCACTCTCCTCCAAGGAGCCCACACAGTCTCCATGCTTCCTCGTCTAACCAAAATCCATGCTCCAGGAGCAGAGATCTTGGATGGTGGGCACCTTAGCTATTGGGGCAGGGGAGGTAGCCGCTGGGCCTGGGAAGTCAACCAAGTCCCTGGTAGGGGTGAGAGTACAGGGCAGTGAATGACGATGGGGAGAGGACCTCTATTAGGTGCTTAGTGTTCGTTGAATGGATGAATGTGTGTATTCCAAGCTGTGTCCCTGGAGCGGGGGTGGGGGGTGGGGGGTGGTGGTGGGGTGTGTGTGTGTGGTGAGTGTGTGTGTGTGTGTGTGTGTGTGGTGTGTGTGTGGTGTGTGTGTG